>NW_027646113.1:0-248000 GCF_951394435.1 Stenella coeruleoalba | reverse complement strand
ATCTTTTGATGTTTCTTTTTCTGTGTGACTTATTTCAGTTAGAATCATCGTACCTGAATCCACTCATTATGCTGCTAAGGGCCTGATGACATAGATTTCATTGCTGAGTGATACTGCATTGTACGTAAGTACCACAAGTTCTTTATCCATTTTTCACTTTCTGTTATATTGAACTTGTATGGTAAACGGGGTTCTTGTAAACAGAGGCGTCCCAAACTTTGGGGTGGCTGTGTCTTTTTGATTTTAATTTCCCGAAGCTATAGGACCATAAGTGGAAGTGCCCTAGGCTCTGTTGCTTTGTTTTTTAGATGTTTCAGGAAACACCATACACTTCTCCCGAGTGTCTGTTGGCAATTTACATCCCGCCCATCAGCATAACAAGGCTCCCAGTTCTCCATGGCCTGTCCTGCCTTTCTGGATTTTACACTTTTTTCAGATGGCCCTTTTGACCGGGGGGAAGTGAGACTTCATTGTAGAGCAGATTTCCTTTGCAAGCTTGCTTGGTTGGCCAAAAAGGGCGTATGCGTTTTTTCCTGAATATATTCCCGGAAAAAACGCATACGCCCTTTTTGGCCAAGTGCATCATTGTGGACGTTCTGCCTCTTTTCCTATGCTTTCAATGCAATTCCAGTCTACCTCCTGAAATCGGTTTCCTGCAATTCTGCCCCGCTTTCAAGTCCTCTTGGCAGCCTTACTTCAGTCTATTTTTGGACGATAGCTGTCATTTATAACTCTGCAGGTTTGTGAATTACAGTGCCCCTGAGCTCCGTTCTTCAACTCGCTTTCTTGTGACCTGGCCGCAACACCGCAGGATGGCTTCAGGCCCTAATCTGGTTCCGGTCCGGCATGCTGAGCCTTTGGTTAATTCCTCTTCCTGGTGGGAAATGAGAGTTAAATTTGCCCGTCCAGACACCTCCAGCTAGCCTCTCATTGGTTCTCGCTATTCCTGTTCATCTTCCGCAGAAATTGCAAACTGGGCCAAACAGGAGGTTAAAGGGACTGACTCTCCACTTGGGGAGAGTGTTAGTAAAGCGTCTGGAATGTTGCACCCGAGTACCAGGGTACGAAAACTGAGACATATTGGAACACGTCTCCCGATCACATGGTTGATCATACTCTAGGTTCCACATGCATGTTTTAGCTGAAGGAAGAATACCTTAAACCTGGGTAGTTGAAACCCGTGGAATGGGTACCATGCAATATGACTTCAAAGGGTCTTCATTTGCTCACCGAACCTCTCCAATCCTATCACTGCTGCGTTTATGCCCCTGTACACATGCTTGATTCTCTTTCGGAGACATAGCAATTCTTAGGTTTTAAGATACTTACAAGTCAGGTACATTCTTAGGCGTTTAATATGCGGTGTTGAGTCCATTTCGTTGAGCAAGGAGTAGCTCTTGTCTATTCCATATTTGGCTTAAAGAACTTTATCTGTGCTCATTTCAATCTCTGGTTTTATGCAGCACCCCAACTCACCTTTCCCCTTAAGCAAGCATAAGTTGTTTTTCTAAATTTGAGACCCTGTTCTGTTCTGTAATTCAGTTCCTGTGTAGCCAAGTTTCCATTCCGTGTATTACTGATATCTTATGATGTTTCTTTTTCTGTGTGACTTATTTCAGTTAGAATCATCATACCTGAATCCACTCATTGTGCTGCTAAGGGCCTGATGACATAGATTTCATTGCTGAATGATATTGCTTTGTAAGTGGATACCACAACTTCTTTATCCATTTTTCACTTTCTGCGATGTTGAACTTGTACTGTAAACGAGGTTGTTGTAAACAGAGCCGTTCCAAACTTTGGGGTGGCTGTGTCTTTTTGATTTTAATTTCCCTAAGCTATAGGACCATAAGTGGAAGTGCCCTAGGCTCTGTTGCTTTGTTTTTTAGATGTTTCAGGAAACACCATACACTTCTCCCAAGTGTCTGTTGGCAATTTACATCCCGCCCATCAGCATAACAAGGCTCCCAGTTCTCAATGGCCTGTTGCCTTTCTGGATTTTACACTTTTTTCAGATGGCCCTTTTGGCTGGGGGGAAGTGAGACTTCATTGTAGTGCAGATTTCCTTTGCAAGCTTGCTTGGTTGGCCAAAAAGGGCGTATGCGTTTTTTCCTGAATATATTCAGGAAAAAACGCATACGCCCTTTTTGGCCAAGTGCATCATTGTGGACGTTCTGCCTCTTTTCCTATGCTTTCAATGCAATTCCAGTCTACCTCCTGAAATCGGTTTCCTGCAATTCTGCCCCGCTTTCAAGTCCTCTTGGCAGCCTTACTTCAGTCTATTTTTGGACGATAGCTGTCATTTATAACTCTGCAGGTTTGTGAATTACAGTGCCCCTGAGCTCCTTTCTTCAACTCGCTTTCTTTTGAGCTGGCCGCAACACCGCAGGATGGCTTCAGGCCCTAATCTGGTTCCGGTACGGCACGCTGAGCCTTTGGTTATTTCCTCTTCCTGGTGGGAAATGAGAGTTAAATTTGCCCGTCCAGACACCTCCAGCTAGCCTCTCATTGGTTCTCGCTATTCCTGTTCATCTTCCGCAGAAATTGCAAACTGGGCCAAACAGGAGGTTAAAGGCGCTGACTCTCCAAGTGGGGAGAGTGTTAGTAAAGCGTCTGGAATGTTGCACCCGAGTACCAGGGGAGGAAAACTGAGACATATTTGAACACGTCTCCCGTTCACATGGTTGATCATACTTGGGTTCCACATGCATGTTTTAGCTGAAGGAAGAATACCTTAAACCTGGAGAGTTGAGACCCGTGTAATGGGTACCATGCAATATGACTTCAAAGGGTCTTCATTTGCTCACCGAACCTCTCCAATCCTATCACTGCTGCGTTTATGCCCCTGTACACATGCTTGATTCTCTTTCGGAGACATAGCAATCCATAGGTTTTACGATACTTACTAGTCAGGTACATTCTTAGGCGTTTAATATGCGGTGTTGAGTCCATTTCGTTGAGCAAGGAGTAGCTCTTGTCTATTCCATATTTGACTTAAGGAACTTTATCTGTGCTCATTTCAATCTCTGGTTTTATGCAGCACCCCAACTCACCTTTACCCTTAAGCAAGCATAAGTTGGTTTTCTAAATTTGAGACCCTGTTCTGTTCTGTAATTCAGTTCCTGTGTAGCCAAGTTTACATTCCGTGTATTACTGATATCTTATGATGTTTCTTTTTCTGTGTGACTTATTTCAGTTAGAATCATCATACCTGAATCCACTCATTGTGATGTTAAGGGCCTGATGACATAGATTTCATTGCTGAGTGATATTGCTTTGTAAGTAAATACCACAACTTCTTTATCCATTTTTCACTTTCTGCGATGTTGAACTTGTACTGTAAACGAGGTTCTTGTAAACAGAGGCGTCGCAAACTTTGGGGTGGCTGTGTCTTTTTGATTTTAATTTCCCTAAGCTATAGGACCATAAGTGGCAGTGCCCTAGGCTCTGTTGCTTTGTTTTTTAGATGTTTCAGGAAACACCATACACTTCTCCCGAGTTTCTGTTGGCAATTTACATCCCGCCCATCAGCATAACAAGGCTCCCAGTTCTCCATGGCCTGTCCTGCCTTTCTGGATTTTACACTTTTTTCAGATGGCCCTTTTGACCGGGGGGAAGTGAGACTTCATTGTAGTGCAGATTTCCTTTGCAAGCTTGCTTGGTTGGCCAAAAAGGGCGTATGCGTTTTTTCCTGAATATATTCAGGAATAAACGCATACGCCCTTTTTGGCCAAGTGCATCATTGTGGACGTTCTGCCTCTTTTCCTATGCTTTCAATGCAATTCCAGTCTACCTCCTGAAATCGGTTTCCTGCAATTCTGCCCCGCTTTCAAGTCCTCTTGGCAGCCTTACTTCAGTCTATTTTTGGACGATAGCTGTCATTTATAACTCTGCAGGTTTGTGAATTACAGTGCTCCTGAGCTCCTTTCTTCAACTCGCTTTCTTTTGAGCTGGCCGCAACACCGCAGGATGGCTTCAGGCCCTAATCTGGTTCCGGTACGGCACGCTGAGCCTTTGGTTATTTCCTCTTACTGGTGGGAAATGAGAGTTAAATTTGCCCGTCCAGACACCTCCAGCTAGCCTCTCATTGGTTCTCGCTATTCCTGTTCATCTTCCGCAGAAATTGCAAACTGGGCCAAACAGGAGGTTAAAGGCGCTGACTCTCCAAGTGGGGAGAGTGTTAGTAAAGCGTCTGGAATGTTGCACCCGAGTACCAGGGGAGGAAAACTGAGACATATTTGAACACGTCTCCCGTTCACATGGTTGATCATACTCTAGGTTCCACATGCATGTTTTAGCTGAAGGAAGAATACCTTAAACCTGGAGAGTTAAGACCCGTGTAATGGGTACCATGCAATATGACTTCAAAGGGTCTTCATTTGCTCACCGAACCTCTCCAATCCTATCACTGCTGCGTTTATGCCCCTGTACACATGCTTGATTCTCTTTTGGAGACATAGCAATCCATAGGTTTTAAGATACTTACTAGTCAGGTACATTCTTAGGCGTTTAATATGGGGTGTTGAGTCCATTTCGTTGAGCAAGGAGTAGCTCTTGTCTATTCCATATTTGGCTTAAGGAACTTTATCTGTGCTCATTTCAATCTCTGGTTTTATGCAGCACCCCAACTCACCTTTACCCTTAAGCAAGCATAAGTTGGTTTTCTAAATTTGAGACCCTGTTCTGTTCTGTAATTCAGTTCCTGTGTAGCCAAGTTTACATTCCGTGTATTACTGATATCTTATGATGTTTCTTTTTCTGTGTGACTTATTTCAGTTAGAATCATCATACCTGAATCCACTCATTGTGATGCTAAGGGCCTGATGACCTAGATTTCATTGCTGAGTGATATTGCTTTGTAAGTAAATACCACAACTTCTTTATCCATTTTTCACTTTCTGCGATGTTGAACTTGTACTGTAAACGAGGTTCTTGTAAACAGAGCCGTTCCAAACTTTGGGGTGGCTGTGTCTTTTTGATTTTAATTTCCCTAAGCTATAGGACCATAAGTGGAATTGCCCTAGGTTCTGTTGCTTTGTTTTTTAGATGTTTCAGGAGACACCATACACTTATCCCGAATGGTTGTTGGCAATTTACATCCCGCCCATCAGCATAACAAGGCTCCCAGTTCTCCATGGCCTGTCCTGCCTTTCTGGATTTTACACTTTTTTCAGATGGCCCTTTTGACCGGGGGGAAGTGAGACTTCATTGTAGTGCAGATTTCCTTTGCAAGCTTGCTTGGTTGGCCAAAAAGGGCGTATGCGTTTTTTCCTGAATATATTCAGGAAAAAACGCATACGCCCTTTTTGGCCAAGTGCATCATTGTGGACGTTCTCCCTCTTTTCCTATGCTTTCAATGCAATTCCAGTCTACCTCCTGAAATCGGTTTCCTGCAATTCTGCCCCGCTTTCAAGTCCTCTTGGCAGCCTTACTTCGGTCTATTTTTGGACGATAGCTGTCATTTATAACTCTGCAGGTTTGTGAATTACAGTGCTCCTGAGCTCCTTTCTTCAACTCGCTTTCTTTTGAGCTGGCCGCAACACCGCAGGATGGCTTCAGGCCCTAATCTGGTTCCGGTACGGCACGCTGAGCCTTTGGTTATTTCCTCTTCCTGGTGGGAAATGAGAGTTAAATTTGCCCGTCCAGACACCTCCAGCTAGCCTCTCATTGGTTCTCGCTATTCCTGTTCATCTTCCGCAGAAATTGCAAACTGGGCCAAACAGGAGGTTAAAGGCGCTGACTCTCCAAGTGGGGAGAGTGTTAGTAAAGCGTCTGGAATGTTGCACCCGAGTACCAGGGGAGGAAAACTGAGACATATTTGAACACGTCTCCCGTTCACATGGTTGATCATACTCTAGGTTCCACATGCATGTTTTAGCTGAAGGAAGAATACCTTAAACCTGGAGAGTTAAGACCCGTGTAATGGGTACCATGCAATATGACTTCAAAGGGTCTTCATTTGCTCACCGAACCTCTCCAATCCTATCACTGCTGCGTTTATGCCCCTGTACACATGCTTGATTCTCTTTTGGAGACATAGCAATCCATAGGTTTTAAGATACTTACTAGTCAGGTACATTCTTAGGCGTTTAATATGGGGTGTTGAGTCCATTTCGTTGAGCAAGGAGTAGCTCTTGTCTATTCCATATTTGGCTTAAGGAACTTTATCTGTGCTCATTTCAATCTCTGGTTTTATGCAGCACCCCAACTCACCTTTACCCTTAAGCAAGCATAAGTTGGTTTTCTAAATTTGAGACCCTGTTCTGTTCTGTAATTCAGTTCCTGTGTAGCCAAGTTTACATTCCGTGTATTACTGATATCTTATGATGTTTCTTTTTCTGTGTGACTTATTTCAGTTAGAATCATCATACCTGAATCCACTCATTGTGATGCTAAGGGCCTGATGACCTAGATTTCATTGCTGAGTGATATTGCTTTGTAAGTAAATACCACAACTTCTTTATCCATTTTTCACTTTCTGCGATGTTGAACTTGTACTGTAAACGAGGTTCTTGTAAACAGAGCCGTTCCAAACTTTGGGGTGGCTGTGTCTTTTTGATTTTAATTTCCCTAAGCTATAGGACCATAAGTGGCAGTGCCCTTGGCTCTGTTGCTTTGTTTTTTTGATGTTTCAGGAAACACCATACACTTCTCCCGAGTGTCTGTTGGCAATTTACATCCCGCCCATCAGCATAACAAGGCTCCCAGTTCTCAATGGCCTGTTGCCTTTCTGGATTTTACACTTTTTTCAGATGGCCCTTTTGACCGGGGGGAAGTGAGACTTCATTGTAGTGCAGATTTCCTTTGCAAGCTTGCTTGGTTGGCCAAAAAGGGCGTATGCGTTTTTTCCTGAATATATTCAGGAAAAAACGCATACGCCCTTTTTGGCCAAGTGCATCATTGTGGACGTTCTGCCTCTTTTCCTATGCTTTCAATGCAATTCCAGTCTACCTCCTGAAATCGGTTTCCTGCAATTCTGCCCCGTTTTCAAGTCCTCTTGGCAGCCTTACTTCAGTCTATTTTTGGACGATAGCTGTCATTTATAACTCTGCAGGTTTGTGAATTACAGTGCCACTGAGCTCCTTTCTTCAACTCGCTTTCTTGTGACCTGGCCGCAACACCGCAGGATGGCTTCAGGCCCTAATCTGGTTCCGGTCCGGCATGCTGAGCCTTTGGTTAATTCCTCTTCCTGGTGGGAAATGAGAGTTAAATTTGCCCGACCAGACACCTCCAGCTAGCCTCTCATTGGTTCTCGCTATTCCTGTTCATCTTCCGCAGAAATTGCAAACTGGGCCAAACAGGAGGTTAAAGGGACTGACTCTCCAAGTGGGGAGAGTGTTAGTAAAGCGTCTGGAATGTTGCACCCGAGTACCAGTGGAGGAAAACTGAGATATATTTGAACACGTCTCCCGATCACATGGTTGATCATACTCTAGGTTCCACATGCATGTTTTAGCTGAAGGAAGAATACCTTAAACCTGGGTAGTTGAAACCCGTGGAATGGGTACCATGCAATATGACTTCAAAGGGTCTTCATTTGCTCACCGAACCTCTCCAATCCTATCACTGCTGCGTTTATGCCCCTGTACACATGCTTGATTCTCTTTCGGAGACATAGCAATCCATAGGTTTTAAGATACTTACTAGTCAGGTACATTCTTAGGCGTTTAATATGCGGTGTTGAGTCCATTTCGTTGAGCAAGGAGTAGCTCTTGTCTATTCCATATTTAACATAAGGAACTTTATCTGTGCTCATTTCAATCTCTGGTTTTATGCAGCACCCCAACTCACCTTTACCCTTAAGCAAGCATAAGTTGGTTTTCTAAATTTGAGACCCTGTTCTGTTCTGTAATTCAGTTCCTGTGTAGCCAAGTTTACATTCCGTGTATTACTGATATCTTATGATGTTTCTTTTTCTGTGTGACTTATTTCAGTTAGAATCATCATACCTGAATCCACTCATTGTGATGCTAAGGGCCTGATGACATAGATTTCATTGCTGAGTGATATTGCTTTGTAAGTAAATACCACAACTTCTTTATCCATTTTTCACTTTCTGCGATGTTGAACTTGTACTGTAAACGAGGGTCTTGTAAACAGAGGCGTCCCAAACTTTGGGGTGGCTGTGTTTTTGATTTTAATTTCCCTAAGCTATAGGACCATAAGTGGCAGTGCCCTAGGCTCTGTTGCTTTGTTTTTTAGATGTTTCAGGAAACACCATACATTTCTCCCGAGTGTCTGTTGGCAATTTACATCCCGCCCATCAGCATAACAAGGCTCCCAGTTCTCCATGGCCTGTCCTGCCTTTCTGGATTTTACACTTTTTTCAGATGGCCCTTTTGACCGGGGGGAAGTGAGACTTCATTGTAGTGCAGATTTCCTTTGCAAGCTTGCTTGGTTGGCCAAAAAGGGCGTATGCGTTTTTTCCTGAATATATTCAGGAAAAAACGCATACGCCCTTTTTGGCCAAGTGCATCATTGTGGACGTTCTGCCTCTTTTCCTATGCTTTCAATGCAATTCCAGTCTACCTCCTGAAATCGGTTTCCTGCAATTCTGCCCCGCTTTCAAGTCCTCTTGGCAGCCTTACTTCAGTCTATTTTTGGACGATAGCTGTCATTTATAACTCTGCAGGTTTGTGAATTACAGTGCCCCTGAGCTCCTTTCTTCAACTCGCTTTCTTGTGACCTGGCCGCAGCACCGCAGGATGGCTTCAGGCCCTAATCTGGTTCCAGCCCGGCATGCTGAGCCTTTGGTTAATTCCTCTTCCTGGTGGGAAATGAGAGTTAAATTTGCCCGTCCAGACACCTCCAGCTAGCCTCTCATTGGTTCTCGCTATTCCTGTTCATCTTCCGCAGAAATTGCAAACTGGGCCAAACAGGAGGTTAAAGGGACTGACTCTCCAAGTGGGGAGAGTGTTAGTAAAGCGTCTGGAATGTTGCACCCGAGTGCCAGGGGAGGAAAACTGAGACATATTTTAACACGTCTCCCGTTCACATGGTTGATCATACTTGGGTTCCACATGCATGTTTTAGCTGAAGGAAGAATACCTTAAACCTGGAGAGTTAAGACCCGTGTAATGGGTACCATGCAATATGACTTCAAAGGGTCCTCATTTGCTCACCGAACCTCTCCAATCCTATCACTGCTGCGTTTATGACCCTGTACACATGCTTGATTCTCTTTCGGAGACATAGCAATCCATAGGTTTTAAGATACTTACAAGTCAGGTACATTCTTAGGCGTTTAATATGGGGTGTTGAGTCCATTTCGTTGAGCAAGGAGTAGCTCTTGTCTATTCCATATTTGGCTTAAGGAACTTTATCTGTGCTCATTTCAATCTCTGGTTTTATGCAGCACCCCAACTCACCTTTACCCTTAAGCAAGCATAAGTTGTCTTTCTAAATTTGAGACCCTGTTCTGTTCTGTAATTCAGTTCCTGTGTAGCCAAGTTTCCATTCCGTGTATTACTGATATCTTATGATGTTTCTTTTTCTGTGTGACTTACTTCAGTTAGAATCATCATACCTGAATCCACTCATTGTGCTGCTAAGGGCCTGATGACATAGATTTCATTGCTGAGTGATATTGCTTTGTAAGTGAATACCACAACTTCTTTATCCATTTTTCACTTTCTGCGATGTTGAACTTGTACTGTAAACGAGGTTCTTGTAAACAGAGCCGTTCCAAACTTTGGGGTGGCTGTGTCTTTTTGATTTTAATTTCCCTAAGCTATAGGACCATAAGTGGCAGTGCCCTAGGCTCTGTTGCTTTGTTTTTTAGATGTTTCAGGAAACACCATACACTTCTCCCGAGTGTCTGTTGGCAATTTACATCCCGCCCATCAGCATAACCAGGCTCCCAGTTCTCAATGGCCTGTTGCCTTTCTGGATTTTACACTTTTTTCAGATGGCCCTTTTGACCGGGGGGAAGTGAGACTTCATTGTAGTGCAGATTTCCTTTGCAAGCTTGCTTGGTTGGCCAAAAAGGGCGTATGCGTTTTTTCCTGAATATATTCAGGAAAAAACGCATACGCCCTTTTTGGCCAAGTGCATCATTGTGGACGTTCTGCCTCTTTTCCTATGCTTTCAATGCAATTCCAGTCTACCTCCTGAAATCGGTTTCCTGCAATTCTGCCCCGCTTTCAAGTCCTCTTGGCAGCCTTACTTCAGTCTATTTTTGGACGATAGCTGTCATTTATAACTCTGCAGGTTTGTGAATTACAGTGCCACTGAGCTCCTTTCTTCAACTCGCTTTCTTGTGACCTGACCGCAACACCGCAGGATGGCTTCAGGCCCTAATCTGGTTCCGGTCCGGCACGCTGAGCCTTTGGTTAATTCCTCTTCCTGGTGGGAAATGAGAGTTAAATTTGCCCGACCAGACACCTCCAGCTAGCCTCTCATTGGTTCTCGCTATTCCTGTTCATCTTCCGCAGAAATTGCAAACTGGGCCAAACAGGAGGTTAAAGGGACTGACTCTCCAAGTGGGGAGAGTGTTAGTAAAGCGTCTGGAACGTTGCACCCGAGTACCAGGGTACGAAAACTGAGACATATTTGAACACGTCTCCCGATCACATGGTTGATCATACTCTAGGTTCCACATGCCTGTTTTAGCTGAAGGAAGAATACCTTAAACCTGGGTAGTTGAAACCCGTGGAATGGGTACCATGCAATATGACTTCAAAGGGTCCTCATTTGCTCACCGAACCTCTCCAATCCTATCACTGCTGCGTTTATGACCCTGTACACATGCTTGATTCTCTTTCGGAGACATAGCAATCCATAGGTTTTAAGATACTTACAAGTCAGGAACATTCTTAGGCGTTTAATATGGGGTGTTGAGTCCATTTCGTTGAGCAAGGAGTAGCTCTTGTCTATTCCATATTTGGCTTAAGGAACTTTATCTGTGCTCATTTCAATCTCTGGTTTTATGCAGCACCCCAACTCACCTTTACCCTTAAGCAAGCATAAGTTGTCTTTCTAAATTTGAGACCCTGTTCTGTTCTGTAATTCAGTTCCTGTGTAGCCAAGTTTCCATTCCGTGTATTACTGATATCTTATTATGTTTCTTTTTCTGTGTGACTTACTTCAGTTAGAATCATCGTACCTGAATCCACTCATTATGCTGCTACGGGCCTGATGACATAGATTTCATTGCTGAGTGATACTGCATTGTACGTAAGTACCACAAGTTCTTTATCCATTTTTCACTTTCTGTGATATTGAACTTCTACGGTAAACGAGGTTCTTGTAAACAGAGGCGTCCCAAACTTCGGGGTGGCTGTGTCTTTTTGAATTTAATTTCCCTAAGCTATAGGACCATAAGTGGAAGTGCCCTAGGCTCTGTTGCTTTGTTTTTTAGATGTTTCAGGAAACACCATACACTTCTCCCGAGTGTCTGTTGGCAATTTACATCCCGCCCATCAGCATAACAAGGCTCCCAGTTCTCCATGGCCTGTCCGGCCTTTCTGGATTTTACACTTTTTTCAGATGGCCCTTTTGACCGGGGGGAAGTGAGACTTCATTGTAGTGCAGATTTCCTTTGCAAGCTTGCTTGGTTGACCAAAAAGGGCGTATGCATTTTTTCCTGAATATATTCAGGAAAAAACGCATACGCCCTTTTTGGTCAAGTGCATCATTGTGGACGTTCTGCCTCTTTTCCTATGCTTTCAATGCAATTCCAGTCTACCTCCTGAAATCGGTTTCCTGCAATTCTGCCCCGCTTTCAAGTCCTCTTGGCAGCCTTACTTCAGTCTATTTTTGGACGATAGCTGTCATTTATAACTCTGCAGGTTTGTGAATTACAGTGCCCCTGAGCTCCTTTCTTCAACTCGCTTTCTTGTGACCTGGCCGCAACACCGCAGCATGGCTTCAGGCCCTAATCTGATTCTGGAACGGCACGCTGAGCCTTTGGTTAATTCCTCTTCCTGGTGGGAAATGAGAGTTAAATTTGCCCGCCCAGACACCTCCAGCTAGTCTCTCATTGGTTCTCGCTATTCCTGTTCATCTTCCGCAGAAATTGCAAACTGGGCCAAACAGGAGGTTAAAGGGACTGACTCTCCAAGTTGGGAGAGTGTTAGTAAAGCGTCTGGAATGTTGCACCCGAGTACCAGGGTACGAAAACTGAGACATATTTGAACACGTCTCCCGTTCACACGGTTGATCATACTCTGGGTTCCACATGCATGTTTTAGCTGAAGGAAGAATACCTAAAACCTGGGTAGTTGAAACCCGTGGAATGGGTACCATGCAATATGACTTCAAAGGGTCTTCATTTGCTCACCAAACCTCTGCAATCCTATCACTGCTGCGTTTATGCCCCTGTACACATGCTTGATTCTCTTTCGGAGACATAGCAATCCATAGGTTTTAAGATACTTACTAGTCAGGTACATTCTTAGGCGTTTAATACGGGGTGTTGAGTCCATTTCGTTGAGCAAGGAGTAGCTCTTGTCTATTCCATATTTGGCTTAAGGAACTTTATCTGTGCTCATTTCGATCTCTGGTTTTATGCAGCACCCCAACTCACCTTTACCCTTAAACAAGCATAAGTTGGTTTTCTAAATTTGAGTCCCTGTTCTGTTCTGTAATTCAGTTCCTGTGTAGCCAAGTTTACATTCCGTGTATTACTGATATCTTATGATGTTTCTTTTTCTGTGTGACTTATTTCAGTTAGAATCATCATACCTGAATCCACTCATTGTGCTGCTAAGGGCCTGGTGACATAGATTTCATTGCTGAGTGATATTGCTTTGTAAGTAAATACCGCAACTTCTTTATCCATTTTTCACTTTCTGAGATGTTGAACTTGTACTGAAAACGAGGTTCTTGTAAACAGAGCCGTTCCAAACTTTGGGGTGGCTGTGTCTTTTTGATTTTAATTTCCCTAAGCTATAGGACCATAAGTGGCAGTGCCCTAGGCTCTGTTGCTTTGTTTTTTAGATGTTTCAGGAAAAACCATACACTTCTCCCAAGTGTGTGTTGGCAATTTACATCCCGCCCATCAGCATAACAAGGCTCCCAGTTCTCCATGGCCTGTCCTGCCTTTCTGGATTTTACACTTTTTTCAGATGGCCCTTTTGACCGGGGGGAAGTGAGACTTCATTGTAGTGCAGATTTCCTTTGCAAGCTTGCTTGGTTGGCCAAAAAGGGCGTATGCTTTTTTTCCTGAATATATTCAGGAAAAAACGCATACGCCCTTTTTGGCCAAGTGCATCATTGTGGACGTTCTGCCTCTTTTCCTATGCTTTCAATGCAATTCCAGTCTACCTCCTGAAATCGGTTTCCTGCAATTCTGCCCTGCTTTCAAGTCCTCTTGGCAGCCTTACTTCAGTCTATTTTTGGATGATAGCTGTCATTTATAACTCTGCAGGTTTGTGAATTACAGTGCCCCTGAGCTCCTTTCTTCAACTCGCTTTCTTGTGACCTGGCCGCAACACCGTAGGATGGCTTCAGGCCCTAATCTGGTTCCGGCACGGCACGCTGAGCCTTTGGTTAATTCCTCTTCCTGGTGGGAAATAAGAGTTAAATTTGCCCGTCCAGACACCTCCAGCTAGTCTCTCATTGGTTCTCCCTATTCCTGTTCAACTTCCGCAGTAATTGCAAACTGGGCCAAACAGGAAGTTAAAGGCACTGACTCTCCAAGTCGGGAGAGCGTTAGTAAAGCGTCTGGAATGTTGCACCCGAGTACCAGGGGACGAAAACTGAGACATATTTGAACACGTCTCCCGATCACACGGTTGATCATACTCTGGGTTCCACATGCATGTTTTAGCTGAAGGAAAAATACCTTAAACCTGGAGAGCTGAGACCCGTGGAATGGGTACCATGCAATATGACTTCAAAGGGTCTTCATTTGCTCACCGAACCTCTCCAATCCTATCACTGCTGCGTTTATGCCCCTGTACACACGCTTGATTCTCTGCTGGAGACATAGCAATCCATAGGTTTTAAGATAATTACTAGTCATGTACATTCTTAGGCGTTTAATATGGGGTGTTGAGTCCATTTTGTTGAGCAAGGAGTAGCTCTTGTCTATTCCATATTTGGCTTAAGGAACGTTATCTGTGCTCATTTCAATCTCTGGTTTTATGCAGCACCCCAACTCACCTTTCCCCTTAAGCAAGCATAAGTTGGTTTTCTAAATTTGAGACCCTGTTCTGTTTTGGAATTCAGTTCCTGTGTAGCCAAGTTTACATTCCGTGTATTAGTGATATCTTATGATGTTTCTTTTTCTGTGTGACTTATTTCAGTTAGAATCATCGTACCTGAATCCACTCATTATGCTGCTACGGGCCTGATGACATAGATTTCATTCCTGAGTGATACTGCATTGTACGTAAGTACCACAAGTTCTTTATCCATTTTTCACTTTCTGTGATATTGAACTTGTACGGTAAACGAGGTTCTTGTAAACAGAGGCGTCCCAAACTTTGGGGTGGCTGTGTCTTTTTGATTTTAATTTCCCTAAGCTATAGGACCATAAGTGGAAGTGCCCTAGGCTCTGTTGCTTTGTTTTTTAGATGTTTCAGGAAACACCATACACTTCTCCGGAGTGTCTGTTGACAATTTACATCCCGCCCATCAGCATAACAAGGCTCCCAGTTCTCCATGGCCTGTCCTGCCTTTCTGGATTTTACACCTTTTTCAGATGGCCCTTTTGACCGGGGGGAAGTGAGACTTCTTTGTAGTGCAGATTACCTTTGCAAGCTTGCTTGGTTGGCCAAAAAGGGCGTATGCGTTTTTTCCTGAATATATTCAGGAAAAAACGCATACGCCCTTTTTGGCCAAGTGCATCATTGTGGACGTTCTGCCTCTTTTCCTATGCTTTCAATGCAATTCCAGTCTACCTCCTGAAATCGGTTTCCTGCAATTCTGCCCTGCTTTCAAGTCCTCTTGGCAGCCTTACTTCAGTCTATTTTTGGACGATAGCTGTCATTTATAACTCTGCAGGTTTGTGAATTACAGTGCCCCTGAGCTCCTTTCTTCAACTCGCTTTCTTGTGACCTGGCCGCAACACCGTAGGATGGCTTCAGGTCCTAATCTGGTTCCGGCAAGGCACGCTGAGCCTTTGGTTAATTCCTCTTCCTGGTGGGAAATAAGAGTTAAATTTGCCCGTCCAGACACCTCCAGCTAGTCTCTCATTGGTTCTCCCTATTCCTGTTCATCTACTGCAGAAATTGCAAACTGGGCCAAACAGGAGGTTAAAGGCGCTGACTCTCCAAGTGGGGAGTGTGTTAGTAAAGCGTCTGGAATGTTGCACCCGAGTACCAGGGGAGGAAAACTGAGACATATTTGAACACGTCTCCCGATCACATGGTTGATCATACTCTGGGTTCCACATGCATGTTTTAGCTGAAGGAAGAATACCTTAAACCTGGAGAGCTGAGACCCGTGGAATGGGTACCATGCAATATGACTTTAAAGGGTCTTCATTTGCTCACCGAACCTCTCCAGTCCTATCACTGCTGCGTTTATGCCCCTGTACACATGCTTGATTCTCTTTCGGAGACATAGCAATCCATAGGTTTTAAGATACTTACTAGTCAGGTACATCCTTAGGCATGTAATATGCGGTGTTGAGTCCATTTTATTGAGCAAGGAGTAGCTCTTGTCTATTCTATATTTGGCTTAAGGAACTTTGTGCTCATTTCGATCTCTGGTTTTATGCAGCACCCCAACTCACCTTTACCCTTAAGCAAGCATAAGTTGGTTTTCTAAATTTGAGACCCTGTTCTGTTTTGGAATTCAGTTCCTGTGTAGCCAAGTTTACATTCCGTGTATTAGTGATATCTTATGATGTTTCTTTTTCTGTGTGACTTATTTCAGTTAGAATCATCATACCTGAATCCACTCATTATGCTGCTACGGGCCTGATGACATAGATTTCATTGCTGAGTGATACTGCATTGTACGTAAGTACCACAAGTTCTTTATCCATTTTTCACTTTCTGTGATATTGAACTTGTAAGGTAAACGAGGTTCTTGTAAACAGAGGCGTCCCAAACTTTGGGGTGGCTGTGTCTTTTTGATTTTAATTTCCCTAAGCTATAGGACCATAAGTGGAAGTGCCCTAGGCTCTGTTGCTTTGTTTTTTAGATGTTTCAGGAAATACCATACACATCTCCCAAGTGTCTGTTGGCAATTTACATCCCGCCCATCAGCATAACAAGGCTCCCAGTTCTCCATGGCCTGTCCTGCCTTTCTGGATTTTACACCTTTTTCAGATGGCCCTTTTGACCGGGGGGAAATGAGACTTCTTTGTAGTGCAGATTTCCTTTGCAAGTTTGCTTGGTTGGCCAAAAAGGGCGTATGCGTTTTTTCCTGAATATATTCAGGAAAAAACGCATACGCCCTTTTTGGCCAAGTGCATCATTGTGGACGTTCTGCCTCTTTTCCTATGCTTTCAATGCAATTCCAGTCTACCTCCTGAAATCGGTTTCCTGCAATTCTGCCCCGCTTTCAAGTCCTCTTGGCAGCCTTCCTTCAGTATATTTTTGGACGATAGCTGTCATTTATAACTCTGCAGGTTTGTGAATTACAGTGCCCCTGAGCTCCTTTCTTCAACTCGCTTTCTTTTGAGCTGGCCGCAACACCGCAGGATGGCTTCAGGCCCTAATCTGGTTCCGGCACGGCATGCTGAGCCTTTGGTTAATTCCTCTTCCTGGTGGGAAATGAGAGTTAAATTTGCCCGTCCAGACACCTCCAGCTAGCCTCTCATTGGTCCTCGCTATTCCTGTTCATCTTCCGCAGAAATTGCAAACTGGGCCAAACAGAAGGTTAAAGGGACTGACTCTCCAAGTCGGGAGAGTGTTAGTAAAGCGTCTGGAATGTTGCACCCGAGTACCAGGGGAGGAAAACTGAGACATATTTGAACACGTCTCCCGTTCACATGGTTGATCATACTCTGGGTTCCACATGCATGTTTTAGCTGAAGGAAGAATACCTTAAACCTGGAGAGTTGAGACCCGTGGAATGGGTACCATGCAATATGACTTCAAACGGTCTTCATTTGCTCACCGAACCTCTCCAATCCTATCACTGCTGCGTTTATGCCCCTGTACACACGCTTGATTCTCTTTTGGAGACATAGCAATCCATAGGTTTTAAGATACTTACTAGTCAGGTACATTCTTAGGCGTTTAATATGGGGTGTTGAGTCCATTTCGTTGAGCAAGGAGTAGCTCTTGTCTATTCCATATTTGGCTTAAGGAACTTTATCTGTGCTCATTTCAATCCTGGTTTTATGCAGCACCCCTACTCACCTTTCCCCTTAAGCAAGCATAAGTTGGTTTTCTAAATTTGAGACCCTGTTCTGTTTTGGAATGCAGTTCCTGTGTAGCCAAGTTTACATTCCGTGTATTAGTGATATCTTATGATGTTTCTTTTTCTGTGTGACTTATTTCATTTAGAATCATAGTACCTCAATCCACTCATTATGCAGCTACGGGCCTGATGACATAGATTTCATTGCTGAGTGATACTGCATTGTACGTAAATACCACAAGTTCTTTATCCATTTTTCAATTTCTGTGATATTGAACTTGTACGGTAAACGATGTTCTTGTAAACAGAGGCGTCCCAAACTTTGGGGTGGCTGTGTCTTTTTGATTTTAATTTCCCTAAGCTATAGGATCATAAGTGGAAATGCCCTAGGTTCTGTTGCTTTGTTTTTTAGATGTTTCAGGAAACACCATACACTTCTCCCGAGTGTCTGTTGGCAATTTACATCCCGCCCATCAGCATAACAAGGCTCCCAGTTCTCCATGGCCTGTCCTGCCTTTCTGGATTTTACATCTTTTTCAGATGGCCCTTTTGACCGGGGGGAAGTGAGACTTCATTGTAGTGCAGATTTCCTTTGCAAGCTTGCTTGGTTGGCCAAAAAGGGCGTATGCGTTTTTTCCTGAATATATTCAGGAAAAAACGCATACGCCCTTTTTGGCCAAGTGCATCATTGTGGACGTTCTGCCTCTTTTCCTATGCTTTCAATGCAATTCCAGTCTACCTCCTGAAATCGGTTTCCTGCAATTCTGCCCTGCTTTCAAGTCCTCTTGGCAGCCTTACTTCAGTCTATTTTTGGATGATAGCTGTCATTTATAACTCTGCAGGTTTGTGAATTACAGTGCCCCTGAGCTCCTTTCTTCAACTCGCTTTCTTGTGACCTGGCCGCAACACCGTAGGATGGCTTCAGGCCCTAATCTGGTTCCGGCACGGCACGCTGAGCCTTTGGTTAATTCCTCTTCCTGGTGGGAAATAAGAGTTAAATTTGCCCGTCCAGACACCTCCAGCTAGTCTCTCATTGGTTCTCCCTATTCCTGTTCATCTACTGCAGAAATTGCAAACTGGGCCAAACAGGAGGTTAAAGGCGCTGACTCTCCAAGTGGGGAGTGTGTTAGTAAAGCGTCTGGAATGTTGCACCCGAGTACCAGGGGAGGAAAACTGAGACATATTTGAACACGTCTCCCGATCACATGGTTGATCATACTCTGGGTTCCACATGCATGTTTTAGCTGAAGGAAGAATACCTTAAACCTGGAGAGCTGAGACCCGTGGAATGGGTACCATGCAATATGACTTTAAAGGGTCTTCATTTGCTCACCGAACCTCTCCAGTCCTATCACTGCTGCGTTTATGCCCCTGTACACATGCTTGATTCTCTTTCGGAGACATAGCAATCCATAGGTTTTAAGATACTTACTAGTCAGGTACATCCTTAGGCATGTAATATGCGGTGTTGAGTCCATTTTATTGAGCAAGGAGTAGCACTTCTCTATTCTATATTTGGCTTAAGGAACTTTGTGCTCATTTCGATCTCTGGTTTTATGCAGCACCCCAACTCACCTTTACCCTTAAGCAAGCATAAGTTGGTTTTCTAAATTTGAGACCCTGTTCTGTTTTGGAATTCAGTTCCTGTGTAGCCAAGTTTACATTCCGTGTATTAGTGATATCTTATGATGTTTCTTTTTCTGTGTGACTTATTTCAGTTAGAATCATCATACCTGAATCCACTCATTATGCTGCTACGGGCCTGATGACATAGATTTCATTGCTGAGTGATACTGCATTGTACGTAAGTACCACAAGTTCTTTATCCATTTTTCACTTTCTGTGATATTGAACTTGTACGGTAAACGAGGTTCTTGTAAACAGAGGCGTCCCAAACTTTGGGGTGGCTGTGTCTTTTTGATTTTAATTTCCCTAAGCTATAGGACCATAAGTGGAAGTGCCCTAGGCTCTGTTGCTTTGTTTTTTAGATGTTTCAGGAAATACCATACACTTCTCCCAAGTGTCTGTTGGCAATTTACATCCCGCCCATCAGCATAACAAGGCTCCCAGTTCTCCATGGCCTGTCCTGCCTTTCTGGATTTTACACCTTTTTCAGATGGCCCTTTTGACCGGGGGGAAGTGAGACTTCTTTGTAGTGCAGATTTCCTTTGCAAGTTTGCTTGGTTGGCCAAAAAGGGCGTATTCGTTTTTTCCTGAATATATTCAGGAAAAAACGCATACGCCCTTTTTGGCCAAGTGCATCATTGTGGACGTTCTGCCTCTTTTCCTATGCTTTCAATGCAATTCCAGTCTACCTCCTGAAATCGGTTTCCTGCAATTCTGCCCCGCTTTCAAGTCCTCTTGGCAGCCTTACTTCAGTCTATTTTTGGACGATAGCTGTCATTTATAACTCTGCAGGTTTGTGAATTACAGTGCCCCTGAGCTCCTTTCTTCAACTCGCTTTCTTTTGAGCTGGCCGCAACACCGCAGGATGGCTTCAGGCCCTAATCTGGTTCCGGCACGGCACGCTGAGCCTTTGGTTAATTCCTCTTCCTGGTGGGAAATAAGAGTTAAATTTGCCCGTCCAGACACCTCCAGCTAGTCTCTCATTGGTTCTCCCTATTCCTGTTCATCTACTGCAGAAATTGCAAACTGGGCCAAACAGGAGGTTAAAGGCGCTGACTCTCCAAGTGCGGAGTGTGTTAGTAAAGCGTCTGGAATGTTGCACCCGAGTACCAGGGGAGGAAAACTGAGACATATTTGAACACGTCTCCCGATCACATGGTTGATCATACTCTGGGTTCCACATGCATGTTTTAGCTGAAGGAAGAATACCTTAAACCTGGAGAGCTGAGACCCGTGGAATGGGTACCATGCAATATGACTTTAAAGGGTCTTCATTTGCTCACCGAACCTCTCCACTCCTATCACTGCTGCGTTTATGCCCCTGTACACATGCTTGATTCTCTTTCGGAGACATAGCAATCCATAGGTTTTAAGATACTTACTAGTCAGGTACATCCTTAGGCATTTAATATGCGGTGTTGAGTCCATTTCATTGAGCAAGGAGTAGCTCTTGTCTATTCCATATTTGGCTTAAGGAACTTTGTGCTCATTTCGATCTCTGGTTTTATGCAGCACCCCAACTCACCTTTACCCTTAAGCAAGCATAAGTTGGTTTTCTAAATTTGAGACCCTGTTCTGTTTTGGAATTCAGTTCCTGTGTAGCAAAGTTTACATTCCGTGTATTAGTGATATCTTATGATGTTTCTTTTTCTCTGTGACTTATTTCAGTTAGAATCATCGTACCTGAATCTACTCATTATGCTGCTACGGGCCTGATGACATAGATTTCATTGCTGAATGATACTGCATTGTACCTAAGTACCACAAGTTCTTTATCCATTTTTCACTTTCTGTGATATTGAACTTGTACGGTAAACGAGGTTCTTGTAAACAGAGGCGTCCCAAACTTTGGGGTGGCTGTGTCTTTTTGATTTTAATTTCCCTAAGCTATAGGACCATAAGTGGAAGTGCCCTAGGCTCTGTTGCTTTGTTTTTTAGATGTTTCAGGAAACACCATACACTTCTCCCGAGTGTCTGTTGGCAATTTACATCCCGCCCATCAGCATAACAAGGCTCCCAGTTCTCCATGGCCTGTCCTGCCTTTCTGGATTTTACACCTTTTTCAGATGGCCCTTTTGACCGGGGGGAAATGAGACTTCTTTGTAGTGCAGATTTCCTTTGCAAGTTTGCTTGGTTGGCCAAAAAGGGCGTATGCATTTTTTCCTGAATATATTCAGGAAAAAATGCATACGCCCTTTTTGGCCAAGTGCATCATTGTGGACGTTCTGCCTCTTTTCCTATGCTTTCAATGCAATTCCAGTCTACCTCCTGAAATCGGTTTCCTGCAATTCTGCCCCGCTTTCAAGTCCTCTTGGCAGCCTTACTTCAGTCTATTTTTGGATGATAGCTGTCATTTATAACTCTGCAGGTTTGTGAATTACAGTGCCCCTGAGCTCCTTTCTTCAACTCGCTTTCTTGTGACCTGGCCGCAACACCGTAGGATGGCTTCAGGCCCTAAACTGGTTCCGGCACGGCACGCTGAGCCTTTGGTTAATTCCTATTCCTGGTGGGAAATAAGAGTTAAATTTGCCCGTCCAGACACCTCCAGCTAGTCTCTCATTGGTTCTCCCTATTCCTGTTCAACTTCCGCAGTAATTGCAAACTGGGCCAAACAGGAAGTTAAAGGCACTGACTCTCCAAGTCGGGAGAGCGTTAGTAAAGCGTCTGGAATGTTGCACCCGAGTACCAGGGGACAAAAACTGAGACATATTTGAACACGTCTCCCGATCACACGGTTGATCATACTCTGGGTTCCACATGCATGTTTTAGCTGAAGGAAAAATACCTTAAACCTGGAGAGCTGAGACCCGTGGAATGGGTACCATGCAATATGACTTCAAAGGGTCTTCATTTGCTCACCGAACCTCTCCAATCCTATCACTGCTGCGTTTATGCCCCTGTACACATGCTTGATTCTCTGTTGGAGACATAGCAATCCATAGGTTTTAAGATACTTACTAGTCATGTACATTCTTAGGCGTTTAATATGGGGTGTTGAGTCCATTTCGTTGAGCAAGGAGTAGCTCTTGTATATTCCATATTTGGCTTAAGGAACTTTTTCTGTGCTCATTTCAATCTCTGGTTTTATGCAGCACCCCAACTCACCTTTCCCCTTAAGCAAGCATAAGTTGGTTTTCTAAATTTGAGACCCTGTTCTGTTTTGGAATTCAGTTCCTGTGTAGCCAAGTTTACATTCCGTGTATTAGTGATATCTTATGATGTTTCTTTTTCTGTGTGACTTATTTCAGTTAGAATCATCATACCTGAATCCACTCATTATGCTGCTACGGGCCTGATGACATAGATTTCATTGCTGAGTGATACTGCATTGTACGTAAGTACCACAAGTTCTTTATCCATTTTTCACTTTCTGTGATATTGAACTTGTACGGTAAACGAGGTTCTTGTAAACAGTGGCGTCCCAAACTTTGGGGTGGCTGTGTCTTTTTGATTTTAATTTCCCTAAGCTATAGGACCATAAGTGGAAGTGCCCTAGGCTCTGTTGCTTTGTTTTTTAGATGTTTCAGGAAACACCATACACTTCTCCGGAGTGTCTGTTGACAATTTACATCCCGCCCATCAGCATAACAAGGCTCCCAGTTCTCCATGGCCTGTCCTGCCTTTCTGGATTTTACACCTTTTTCAGATGGCCCTTTTGACCGGGGGGAAGTGAGACTTCTTTGTAGTGCAGATTACCTTTGCAAGCTTGCTTGGTTGGTCAAAAAGGGCGTATGCGTTTTTTCCTGAATATATTCAGGAAAAAACGCATACGCCCTTTTTGGCCAAGTGCATCATTGTGGACGTTCTGCCTCTTTTCCTATGCTTTCAATGCAATTCCAGTCTACCTCCTGAAATCGGTTTCCTGCAATTCTGCCCTGCTTTCAAGTCCTCTTGGCAGCCTTACTTCAGTCTATTTTTGGACGATAGCTGTCATTTATAACTCTGCAGGTTTGTGAATTACAGTGCCCCTGAGCTCCTTTCTTCAACTCGCTTTCTTGTGAACTGGCCGCAACACCGTAGGATGGCTTCAGGTCCTAATCTGGTTCCGGCAAGGCACGCTGAGCCTTTGGTTAATTCCTCTTCCTGGTGGGAAATAAGAGTTAAATTTGCCCGTCCAGACACCTCCAGCTAGTCTCTCATTGGTTCTCCCGATTCCTGTTCATCTTCCGCAGTAATTGCAAACTGGGCCAAACAGGAGGTTAAAGGCACTGACTCTCCATGTCGGGAGAGCGTTAGTAAAGCGTCTGGAATGTTGCACCCGAGTACCAGGGGACGAAAACTGAGACATATTTGAAGACGTCTCCCGATCACACGGTTGATCATACTCTGGGTTCCACATGCATGTTTTAGCTGAAGGAAGAATACCTTAAACCTGGAGAGCTGAGACCCATGGAATGGGTACCATGCAATATGACTTCAAAGGGTCTTCATTTGCTCACCGAACCTCTCCAATCCTATCACTGCTGCGTTTATGCCCCTGTACACACGCTTGATTCTCTTTCAGAGACATAGCAATCCATAGGTTTTAAGATACTTACTAGTCAGGTACATTCTTAGGCGTTTAATATGCGGTGTTGAGTCCATTTCGTTGAGCAAGGAGTAGCTCTTGTCTATTCCATATTTGGCTTAAGGAACTTTATCTGTGCTCATTTCAATCTCTGGTTTTATGCAGCACCCCTACTCACCTTTACCCTTAAGCAAGCATAAGTTGGTTTTCTAAATTTGAGACCCTGTTCTGTTTTGGAATTCAGTTCCTGTGTAGCCAAGTTTACATTCCGTGTATTAGTGATATCTTATGATGTTTCTTTTTCTGTGTGACTTATTTCAGTTAGAATCATCATACCTGAATCCACTCATTATGCTGCTACGGGCCTGATGACATAGATTTCATTGCTGAGTGATACTGCATTGTACGTAAGTACCACAAGTTCTTTATCCATTTTTCACTTTCTGTGATATTGAACTTGTAAGGTAAACGAGGTTCTTGTAAACAGAGGCGTCCCAAACTTTGGGGTGGCTGTGTCTTTTTGATTTTAATTTCCCTAAGCTATAGGACCATAAGTGGAAGTGCCCTAGGCTCTGTTGCTTTGTTTTTTAGATGTTTCAGGAAACACCATACACTTCTCCGGAGTGTCTGTTGACAATTTACATCCCGCCCATCAGCATAACAAGGCTCCCAGTTCTCCATGGCCTGTCCTGCCTTTCTGGATTTTACACCTTTTTCAGATGGCCCTTTTGACTGGGGGAAGTGAGACTTCTTTGTAGTGCAGATTACCTTTGCAAGCTTGCTTGGTTGGCCAAAAAGGGCGTATGCGTTTTTTCCTGAATATATTCAGGAAAAAACGCATACGCCCTTTTTGGCCAAGTGCATCATTGTGGACGTTCTGCCTCTTTTCCTATGCTTTCAATGCAATTCCAGTCTACCTCCTGAAATCGGTTTCCTGCAATTCTGCCCTGCTTTCAAGTCCTCTTGGCAGCCTTACTTCAGTCTATTTTTGGACGATAGCTGTCATTTATAACTCTGCAGGTTTGTGAATTACAGTGCCCCTGAGCTCCTTTCTTCAACTCGCTTTCTTGTGACCTGGCCGCAACACCGTAGGATGGCTTCAGGCCCTAATCTGGTTCCGGCACGGCGCGCTGAGCCTTTGGTTAATTCCTCTTCCTGGTGGGAAATAAGAGTTAAATTTGCCCGTCCAGACACCTCCAGCTAGTCTCTCATTGGTTCTCCCTATTCCTGTTCAACTTCCGCAGTAATTGCAAACTGGGCCAAACAGGAGGTTAAAGGCACTGACTCTCCAAGTCGGGAGAGCGTTAGTAAAGCGTCTGGAATGTTGCACCCGACTACCAGGGGACGAAAACTGAGACATATTTGAACACGACTCCCGATCACACGGTTGATCATGCTCTGGGTTCCACATGCATGTTTTAGCTGAAGGAAGAATACCTTAAACCTGGAGAGCTGAGACCCGTGGAATGGGTACCATGCAATATGACTTCAAAGGGTCTTCATTTGCTCACCGAACCTCTCCAATCCTATCACTGCTGCGTTTATGCCCGTGTACACACGCTTGATTCTCTTTTGGAGACATAGCAATCCATAGGTTTTAAGATACTTACTAGTCAGGTACATTCTTAGGCGTTTAATATGCGGTGTTGAGTCCATTTCGTTGAGCAAGGAGTAGCTCTTGTCCATTCCATATTTGGCTTAAGGAACTTTATCTGTGCTCATTTCAATCTCTGGTTTTATGCAGCACCCCTACTCACCTTTCCCCTTAAGCAAGCATAAGTTGGTTTTCTAAATTTGAGACCCTGTTCTGTTCTGTAATTCAGTTCCTGTGTAGCCAAGTTTACATTCCGTGTATTACTGATATCTTATGATGTTTCTTTTTCTGTGTGACTTACTTCAGTTAGAATCATCATACCTGAATCCACTCATTGTGCTGCTAAGGGCCTGATGACATAGATTTCATTGCAGAGTAATATTGCTTTGTAAGTAAATACCACATCTTCTTTATCCATTTTTCACTTTCTGAGATGTTGAATTGTACTGTAAACAAGGTTCTTGTAAACAGAGGCGTCCCAAACTTTGGGGTGGCTGTGTCTTTTTGATTTTAATTTCCCTAAGCTATAGGAGCATAAGTGGCAGTGCCCTAGGCTCTGTTGCTTTGTTTTTTAGATGTTTCAGGAAACACCATACACTTCTCCCGAGTGTCTGTTGGCAATTTACATCCTGCCCATCAGCATAACAAGGCTCCCAGTTCTCCATGGCCTGTCCTGCCTTTCTGGATTTTACACTTTTTTCAGATGGCCCTTTTGACCGGGGGGAAGTGAGACTTCATTGTAGTGCAGATTTCCTTTGCAAGCTTGCTTGGTTGGCCAAAAAGGGCGTATGCGTTTTTTCCTGAATATATTCAGGAAAAAACGCATACGCCCTTTTTGGCCAAGTGCATCATTGTGGACGTTCTGCCTCTTTTCCTATGCTTTCAATGCAATTCCAGTCTACCTCCTGAAATCGGTTTCCTGCAATTCTGCCCCGCTTTCAAGTCCTCTTGGCAGCCTTACTTCAGTCTATTTTTGGACGATAGCTGTCATTTATAACTCTGCAGGTTTGTGAATTACAGTGCCCCTGAGCTCCTTTCTTCAACTCGCTTTCTTGTGAACTGCCCGCAACACCGCAGGATGTCTTCAGGCCCTAATCTGGTTCTGGCACGGCACGCTGAGCCTTTGGTTAATTCCTCTTCCTGGTGGGAAATGAGAGTTAAATTTGCCCGTCCAGACACCTCCAGCTAGTCTCTCATTGGTTCTCGCTATTCCTGTTCATCTTCCACAGAAATTGCAAACTGGGCCAAACAGGAGGTTAAAGGCGCTGACTCTCCAAGTGGGGAGAGAGTTAGTAAAGCGTCTGGAATGTTGCACCCGAGTACCAGGGGAGGAAAACTGAGACATATTTGAACACGTCTCCCGATCACATGGTTGATCATACTCTGTGTTCCACATGCATGTTTTAGCTGAAGGAAGAATACCTTAAACCTGGAGAGTTGAGACCCGTGCAATGGGTACCATGCAATATGACTTCAAAGGGTCTTCATTTGCTCACCGAACCTCTCCAATCCTATCACTGCTGCGTTTATGCCCCTGTACACACGCTTGATTCTCTTTTGGAGACATAGCAATATATAGGTTTTAAGATACTTACTAGTCAGGTACATTCTTAGGCGTTTAATATGGGGTTTTGAGTCCATTTCGTTGAGCAAGGAGTAGCTCTTGTCCTTTCCATATTTGGCTTAAGGAACTTTATCTGTGCTCATTTCAATCTCTGGTTTTATGCAGCACCCCAACTCACCTTTCCCCTTAAGCAAGCATAAGTTGGTTTTCTAAATTTGAGACCCTGTTCTGTTTTGGAATGCAGTTCCTGTGTAGCCAAGTTTACATTCCGTGTATTACTGATATCTTATGATGTTTCTATTTCTGTGTGACTTATTTCAGTTAGAATCATCGTACCTGAATCCACTCATTATACTGCTACGGGCCTGATGACATAGATTTTATTGCTGAGTGATACTGCATTGTACGTAAGTACCACAAGTTCTTTATCCATTTTTCACTTTTTGTGATATTGAACTTGTATGGTAAACGAGGTTCTTGTAAACAGAGACGTTCCAAACTTTGGGGTGGCTGTGTCTTTTTGATTTTAATTTCCCTAAGCTATAGGACCATAAGTGGAAGTGCCCTAGGTTCTGTTGCTTTGTTTTTTAGATGTTTCAGGAAACACCATACACTTCTCCCGAGTGGTTGTTGGCAATTTACATCCCGCCCATCAGCATAACAAGGCTCCCAGTTCTCCATGGCCTGTCCTGCCTTTCTGGATTTTACACTTTTTTCAGATGGCCCTTTTGACCGGGGGGAAGTGAGACTTCATTGTAGTGCAGATTTCCTTTGCAAGCTTGCTTGGTTGGCCAAAAAGGGCGTATGCGTTTTTTCCTGAATATATTCAGGAAAAAACGCATACGCCCTTTTTGGCCAAGTGCATCATTGTGGACGTTCTGCCTCTTTTCCTATGCTTTCAATGCAATTCCAGTCTACCTCCTGAAATCGGTTTCCTGCAATTCTGCCCCGCTTTCAAGTCCTCTTGGCAGCCTTACTTCAGTCTATTTTTGGACGATAGCTGTCATTTATAACTCTGCAGGTTTGTGAATTACAGTGCCCCTGAGCTCCTTTCTTCAACTCGCTTTCTTTTGAGCTGGCCGCAACACCGCAGGATGGCTTCAGGCCCTAATCTGGTTCCGGCACGGCATGCTGAGCCTTTGGTTATTTCCTCTTCCTGGTGGGAAATGAGAGTTAAATTTGCCCGTCCAGACACCTCCAGCTAGCCTCTCATTGGTTCTCACTATTCCTGTTCATCTTCCGCAGAAATTGCAAACTGGGCCAAACAGGAGGTTAAAGGCGCTGACTCTCCAAGTGGGGAGAGTGTTAGTAAAGCGTCTGGAATGTTGCACCCGAGTACCAGGGGAGGAAAACTGAGACATATTTGAACACGTCTCCCGATCACATGGTTGATCATACTCTGGGTTCCACATGCATGTTTTAGCTGAAGGAAGAATACCTTAAACCTGGGTAGTTGAAACCCGTGGAATGGGTACCATGCAATATGACTTCAAAGGGTCTTCATTTGCTCACCGAACCTCTCCAATCCTATCACTGCTGCGTTTATGCCCCTGTACACATGCTTGATTCTCTTTCGGAGACATAGCAATCCATAGGTTTTAAGATACTTACTAGTCAGGTACATTCTTAGGCGTTTAATATGCGGTGTTGAGTCCATTTCGTTGAGCAAGGAGTAGCTCTTGTCTATTCCATATTTGGCTTAAGGAACTTTATCTGTGCTCATTTCAATCTCTGGTTTTATGCAGCAACCCAACTCACCTTTCCCCTTAAGCAAGCATAAGTTGGTTTTCTAAATTTGAGAACCTGTTCTGTTTTGGAATTCAGTTCCTGTGTAGCCAAGTTTACATTCCGTGTATTAGTGATATCTTATGATGTTTCTTTTTCTGTGTGACTTATTTCAGTTAGAATCACCGTACCTGAATCCACTCATTATGCTGCTACGGGCCTGGTGACATAGATTTCATTGTTGAGTGATACTGCATTGTACGTAAGTACCACAAGTTCTTTATCCATTTTTCACTTTCTGCGATGTTGAACTTGTACGGTAAACGCGTTTCTTGTAAACAGAGGCGTCCCAAACTTTGGGGTGGCTGTGTCTTTTTGATTTTAATTTCCCTAAGCTATAGGACCATAAGTGGAAGTGCCCTAGGCTCTGTTGCTTTGTTTTTTAGATGTTTCAGGAAACACCATACACTTCTCCCGAGTGTCTGTTGGCAATTTACATCCCGCCCATCAGCATAACAAGGCTCCCAGTTCTCCATGGCCTGTCTTGCCTTTCTGGATTTTACACTTTTTTCAGATGGCCCTTTTGACTGGGGGGAAGTGAGACTTCATTGTAGTGCAGATTTCCTTTGCAAGTTTGCTTGGTTGGCCAAAAAGGGCGTATGCGTTTTTTCCTGAATATATTCAGGAAAAAACGCATACGCCCTTTTTGGCCAAGTGCATCATTGTGGACGTTCTGCCTCTTTTCCTATACTTTCAATGCAATTCCAGTCTACCTCCTGAAATCGGTTTCCTGCAATTCTGCCCCGCTTTCAAGTCCTCTTGGCAGCCTTACTTCAGTCTATTTTTGGACGATAGCTGTCATTTATAACTCTGCAGGTTTGTGAATTACAGTGCCCCTGAGCTCGTTTCTTCAACTCGCTTTCTTGTGACCTGGCCGCAACACCGCAGGATGGCTTCAGGCCCTAATCTGGTTCTGGCACGGCACACTGAGCCTTTGGTTAATTCCTCTTCCTGGTGGGAAATGAGAGTTAAATTTTCCCGTTCAGACACCTCCAGCTAGTCTCTCATTGGTTCTCGCTATTCCTGTTCATTTTCCGCAGAAATTGCAAACTGGGCCAAACAGGAGGTTAAAGGGACTGACTCTCGAAGTGGGTAGAGTGTTAGTAAAGCGTCTGGAATGTTGCACCCGAGTACCAGGGTACGAAAACTGAGACATATTTGAACACGTCTCCCGATCACATGGTTGATCATACTCTGGGTTCCACATGCATGTTTTAGCTGAAGGAAGAATACCTTAAACCTGGAGAGCTGAGACCCGTGTAATGGGTACCATGCAATATGACTTCAAAGGGTCTTCATTTGCTCACCGAACCTCTCCAATCCTATCACTGCTGCGTTTATGCCCCTGTACACATGCTTGATTCTCTTTCGGAGACATAGCAATCCATAGGTTTTAAGATACTTACTAGTCAGGTACATCCTTATTCGTTTAATATGGGGTGTTGAGTCCATTTCATTGAGCAAGGAGTAGCTCCTGTCTATTCCATATTTGGCTTAAGGAACTTTGTGCTCATTTCGATCTCTGGTTTTATGCAGCACCCCAACTCACCTTTCCCCTTAAGCAAGCATAAGTTGGTTTTCTAAATTTGAGTCCCTGTTCTGTTCTGTAATTCAGTTCCTGTGTAGCCAAGTTTACATTCCGTGTATTACTGATATCTTATGATGTTTCTTTTTCTGTGTGACTTATTTCAGTTAGAATCATCGTACCTGAATCCACTCATTATGCTGCTACGGGCCTGATGACATAGATTTCATTGCTGAGTGATACTGCATTGTACGTAAATACCACAAGTTCTTTATCCATTTTTCACTTTCTGTGATATTGAACTTGTACGGTAAACGATGTTCTTGTAAACAGAGGCGTCCCAAACTTTGGGGTGGCTGTGTCTTTTTGATTTTAATTTCCCTAAGCTATAGGACCATAAGTGGAAGTGCCCTAGGCTCTGTTGCTTTGTTTTTAGATGTTTCAGGAAACACCATACACTTCTCCCCAGTGTCTTTTGGCAATTTACATCCCGCCCATCAGCATAACAAGGCTCCCAATTCTCCATGGTCTGTCCTGCCTTTCTGGATTTTACACTTTTTTCAGATGGCCCTTTTGACCGGGGGGAAGTGAGACTTCATTTTAGTGCAGATTTCCTTTGCAAGTTTGCTTGGTTGGCCAAAAAGGGCATATGCGTTTTTTCCTGAATATATTCAGGAAAAAACGCATACGCCCTTTTTGGCCAAGTACATCATTGTGGACGTTCTGCCTCTTTTCCTATGCTTTCAATGCAATTCCAGTCTACCTCCTGAAATCGGTTTCCTGCAATTCTGCCCCGCTTTCAAGTCCTCTTGGCAGCCTTACTTCAGTCTATTTTTGGACGATAGCTGTCATTTATAACTCTGCAGGTTTGTGAATTACAGTGCCCCTGAGCTCCTTTCTTCAACTCGCTTTCTTGTGATCTGGCCGCAACACCACAGGATGGCTTCAGGCCCTAATCTGGTTCCGGCACGGCACGCTGAGCCTTTGGTTAATTCCTCTTCCTGGTGGGAAATGATAGTTAAATTTGCCCGTCCAGACACCTCCAGCTAGTCTCTCATTGGTTCTCGCTATTCCTGTTCATTTTCCGCAGAAATTGCAAACTGGGCCAAACAGGAGGTTAAAGGGACTGACTCTCCAAGTGGGGAGAGTGTTAGTAAAGCGTCTGGAATGTTGCACCCGAGTACCAGGGTACGAAAACTGAGACATATTTGAACACGTCTCCCGATCACATGGTTGATCATACTCTGGGTTCCACATGCATGTTTTAGCTGAAGGAAGAATACCTAAAACCTGGGTAGTTGAAACCCGTGGAATGGGTACCATGCAATATGATTTCAAAGGGTCTACATTTGCTCACCGAACCTATCCAATCCTATCACTGCTGCGTTTATGCCCCTGTACACATGCTTGATTCTCTTTCGGAGACATAGCAATCCATAGGTTTTAAGATACTTACTATTCAGGTACATTCTTAGGCGTTTAATATGCAGTGTTGAGTCCATTTCATTGAGCAAGGAGTAGCTCTTGTCTATACCATATTTGGCTTAAGGAACTTTATCTGTGCTGTTTTCAATCTCTGGTTTTATGCAGCACCCCAACTCACCTTTCCCCTTAAGCAAGCATAAGTTGGTTTTCTAAATTTGAGACCCTGTTCTGTTCTGTAATTCAGTTCCTGTGTAGCCAAGTTTACATTCCGTGTATTACTGATATCTTATGATGTTTCTTTTTCTGTGTGACTTATTTCAGTTAGAATCATCATACCTGAATCCACTCATTGTGATGCTAAGGGCCTGATGACACAGATTTCATTGCTGAGTGATATTGCTTTGTAAGTAAATACCACAACTTCTTTATCCATTTTTCACTTTCTGCAATGTTGAACTTGTACTGTAAACGAGGTTCTTGTAAACAGAGCCATTCCAAACTTTGGGGTGGCTGTGTCTTTTTGATTTTAAATTCCCTAAGCTATAGGACTATAAGTGGAAGTGGCCTAGGCTCTGTTGCTTTGTTTTTTAGATGTTTCAGGAAATACCATACACTTCTCCCGAGTGGTTGTTCGCAATTTACATCCCGCCCTTCAGCATAACAAGGCTCCCACTTCTCCATGGCCTGTCCTGCCTTTCTGGATTTTACACTTTTTTCAGATGGCCCTTTTGACCGGGGGGAAGTGAGACTTCATTGTAGTGCAGATTTCCTTTGCAAGCTTGCTTGGTTGGCCAAAAAGGGCGTATGCGTTTTTTCCTGAATATATTCAGGAAAAAACGCATACGCCCTTTTTGGCCAAGTGCATCATTGTGGACGTTCTGCCTCTTTTCCTATGCTTTCAATGCAATTCCAGTCTACCTCCTGAAATCGGTTTCCTGCAATTCTGCCCCGCTTTCAAGTCCTCTTGGCAGCCTTACTTCAGTCTATTTTTGGACGATAGCTGTCATTTATAACTCTGCAGGTTTGTGAATTACAGTGCCCCTGAGCTCGTTTCTTCAACTCGCTTTCTTGTGACCTGGCCGCAACACCGCAGGATGGCTTCAGGCCCTAATCTGGTTCTGGCACGGCACACTGAGCCTTTGGTTAATTCCTCTTCCTGGTGGGAAATGAGAGTTAAATTTTCCCGTTCAGACACCTCCAGCTAGTCTCTCATTGGTTCTCGCTATTCCTGTTCATTTTCCGCAGAAATTGCAAACTGGGCCAAACAGGAGGTTAAAGGGACTGACTCTCGAAGTGGGTAGAGTGTTAGTAAAGCGTCTGGAATGTTGCACCCGAGTACCAGGGTACGAAAACTGAGACATATTTGAACACGTCTCCCGATCACATGGTTGATCATACTCTGGGTTCCACATGCATGTTTTAGCTGAAGGAAGAATACCTTAAACCTGGAGAGCTGAGACCCGTGTAATGGGTACCATGCAATATGACTTCAAAGGGTCTTCATTTGCTCACCGAACCTCTCCAGTCCTATCACTGCTGCATTTATGCCCCTGTACACATGCTTGATTCTCTTTCGGAGACATAGCAATCCATAGGTTTTAAGATACTTACTAGTCAGGTACATCCTTATTCGTTTAATATGGGGTGTTGAGTCCATTTCATTGAGCAAGGAGTAGCTCCTGCCTATTCCATATTTGGCTTAAGGAACTTTGTGCTCATTTCGATCTCTGGTTTTATGCAGCACCCCAACTCACCTTTCCCCTTAAGCAAGCATAAGTTGGTTTTCTAAATTTGAGTCCCTGTTCTGTTCTGTAATTCAGTTCCTGTGTAGCCAAGTTTACATTCCGTGTATTACTGATATCTTATGATGTTTCTTTTTCTGTGTGACTTATTTCAGTTAGAATCATCGTACCTGAATCCACTCATTATGCTGCTACGGGCCTGATGACATAGATTTCATTGCTGAGTGATACTGCATTGTACGTAAATACCACAAGTTCTTTATCCATTTTTCACTTTCTGTGATATTGAACTTGTACGGTAAACGATGTTCTTGTAAACAGAGGCGTCCCAAACTTTGGGGTGGCTGTGTCTTTTTGATTTTAATTTCCCTAAGCTATAGGACCATAAGTGGAAGTGCCCTAGGCTCTGTTGCTTTGTTTTTAGATGTTTCAGGAAACACCATACACTTCTCCCCAGTGTCTTTTGGCAATTTACATCCCGCCCATCAGCATAAAAAGGCTCCCAATTCTCCATGGCCTGTCCTGCCTTTCTGGATTTTACACTTTTTTCAGATGGCCCTTTTGACCGGGGGGAAGTGAGACTTCATTTTAGTGCAGATTTCCTTTGCAAGTTTGCTTGGTTGGCCAAAAAGGGCATATGCGTTTTTTCCTGAATATATTCAGGAAAAAACGCATACGCCCTTTTTGGCCAAGTGCATCATTGTGGACGTTCTGCCTCTTTTCCTATGCTTTCAATGCAATTCCAGTCTACCTCCTGAAATCGGTTTCCTGCAATTCTGCCCCGCTTTCAAGTCCTCTTGGCAGCCTTACTTCAGTCTATTTTTGGACGATAGCTGTCATTTATAACTCTGCAGGGTTGTGAATTACAGTGCCCCTGAGCTCCTTTCTTCAACTCGCTTTCTTGTGATCTGGCCGCAACACCACAGGATGGCTTCAGGCCCTAATCTGGTTCCGGCACGGCACGCTGAGCCTTTGGTTAATTCCTCTTCCTGGTGGGAAATGAGAGTTAAATTTGCCCGTCCAGACACCTCCAGCTAGTCTCTCATTGGTTCTCGCTATTCCTGTTCATTTTCCGCAGAAATTGCAAACTGGGCCAAACAGGAGGTTAAAGGGACTGACTCTCCAAGTGGGGAGAGTGTTAGTAAAGCGTCTGGAATGTTGCACCCGAGTACCAGGGTACGAAAACTGAGACATATTTGAACACGTCTCCCGATCACATGGTTGATCATACTCTGGGTTCCACATGCATGTTTTAGCTGAAGGAAGAATACCTAAAACCTGGGTAGTTGAAACCCGTGGAATGGGTACCATGCAATATGATTTCAAAGGGTCTACATTTGCTCACCGAACCTATCCAATCCTATCACTGCTGCGTTTATGCCCCTGTACACATGCTTGATTCTCTTTCGGAGACATAGCAATCCATAGGTTTTAAGATACTTACTATTCAGGTACATTCTTAGGCGTTTAATATGCAGTGTTGAGTCCATTTCATTGAGCAAGGAGTAGCTCTTGTCTATACCATATTTGGCTTAAGGAACTTTATCTGTGCTGTTTTCAATCTCTGGTTTTATGCAGCACCCCAACTCACCTTTCCCCTTAAGCAAGCATAAGTTGGTTTTCTAAATTTGAGACCCTTGTCTGTTCTGTAATTCAGTTCCTGTGTAGCCAAGTTTACATTCCGTGTATTACTGATATCTTATGATGTTTCTTTTTCTGTGTGACTTATTTCAGTTAGAATCATCATACCTGAATCCACTCATTGTGATGCTAAGGGCCTGATGACACAGATTTCATTGCTGAGTGATATTGCTTTGTAAGTAAATACCACAACTTCTTTATCCATTTTTCACTTTCTGCAATGTTGAACTTGTACTGTAAACGAGGTTCTTGTAAACAGAGCCATTCCAAACTTTGGGGTGGCTGTGTCTTTTTGATTTTAAATTCCCTAAGCTATAGGACTATAAGTGGAAGTGGCCTAGGCTCTGTTGCTTTGTTTTTTAGATGTTTCAGGAAATACCATACACTTCTCCCGAGTGGTTGTTCGCAATTTACATCCCGCCCTTCAGCATAACAAGGCTCCCACTTCTCCATGGCCTGTCCTGCCTTTCTGGATTTTACACTTTTTTCAGATGGCCCTTTTGACCGGGGGGAAGTGAGACTTCATTGTAGTGCAGATTTCCTTTGCAAGCTTGCTTGGTTGGCCAAAAAGGGCGTATGCGTTTTTTCCTGAATATATTCAGGAAAAAACGCATACGCCCTTTTTGGCCAAGTGCATCATTGTGGACGTTCTGCCTCTTTTCCTATGCTTTCAATGCAATTCCAGTCTACCTCCTGAAATCGGTTTCCTGCAATTCTGCCCCGCTTTCAAGTCCTCTTGGCAGCCTTACTTCAGTCTATTTTTGGACGATAGCTGTCATTTATAACTCTGCAGGTTTGTGAATTACAGTGCCCCTGAGCTCCTTTCTTCAACTCGCTTTCTTTTGAGCTGGCCGCAACACCGCAGGATGGCTTCAGGCCCTAATCTGGTTCCGGTACGGCACGCTGAGCCTTTGGTTATTTCCTCTTCCTGGTGGGAAATGAGAGTTAAATTTGCCCGTCCAGACACCTCCAGCTAGCCTCTCATTGGTTCTCGCTATTCCTGTTCATCTTCCGCAGAAATTGCAAACTGGGCCAAACAGGAGGTTAAAGGCGCTGACTCTCCAAGTGGGGAGAGTGTTAGTAAAGCGTCTGGAATGTTGCACCCGAGTACCAGGGGAGGAAAACTGAGACATATTTGAACACGTCTCCCGATCACATGGTTGATCATACTCTGGGTTCCACATGCATGTTTTAGCTGAAGGAAGAATACCTAAAACCTGGGTAGTTGAAACCCGTGGAATGGGTACCATGCAATATGACTTCAAAGGGTCTTCATTTGCTCACCGAACCTCTCCAATCCTATCACTGCTGCGTTTATGCCCCTGTACACATGCTTGATTCTCTTTCGGAGACATAGCAATCCATAGGTTTTAAGATACTTACTAGTCAGGTACATTCTTAGGCGTTTAATATGCGGTGTTGAGTCCATTTCGTTGAGCAAGGAGTAGCTCTTGTCTATTCCATATTTGGCTTAAGGAACTTTATCTATGCTCATTTCAATCTCTGGTTTTATGCAGCAACCCAACTCACCTTTCCCCTTAAGCAAGCATAAGTTGGTTTTCTAAATTTGAGAACCTGTTCTTTTTTGGAATGCAGTTCCTGTGTAGCCAAGTTTACATTCCGTGTATTAGTTATATCTTATGATGTTTCTTTTTCTGTGTGACTTATTTCAGTTAGAATCATCGTACCTAAATCCACTCATTGTGCTGCTAAGGGCCTGATGACATAGATTTCATTGCTGAGTGATATTGCTTTGTAAGTAAATACCACAACTTCTTTATCCATTTTTCACTTTCTGCGATGTTGAACTTGTACTGTAAACGAGGTTCTTGTAAACAGAGCCGTTCCAAACTTTGGGGTGGCTGTGTCTTTTTGATTTTAATTTCCCTAAGCTATAGGACCATAAGTGGAAGTGCCCTAGGTTCTGTTGCTTTGTTTTTTAGATGTTTCAGGAAACACCATACACTTCTCCCGAGTGTCTGTTGGCAATTTACATCCCGCCCATCAGCATAACAAGGCTCCCAGTTCTCCATGGCCTGTCTTGCCTTTCTGGATTTTACACTTTTTTCAGATGGCCCTTTTGACCGGGGGGAAGTGAGACTTCATTGTAGTGCAGATTTCCTTTGCAAGTTTGCTTGGTTGGCCAAAAAGTGCGTATGCGTTTTTTCCTGAATATATTCAGGAAAAAACGCATACGCCCTTTTTGGCCAAGTGCATCATTGTGGACGTTCTGCCTCTTTTCCTATGCTTTCAATGCAATTCCAGTCTACCTCCTGAAATCGGTTTCCTGCAATTCTGCCCCGCTTTCAAGTCCTCTTGGCAGCCTTACTTCAGTCTATTTTTGGACGATAGCTGTCATTTATAACTCTGCAGGTTTGTGAATTACAGTGCCCCTGAGCTCCTTTCTTCAACTCGCTTTCTTGTGACCTGGCCGCAACACCGCAGGATGGCTTCAGGCCCTAATCTGGTTCTGGCACTGCACACTGAGCCTTTGGTTAATTCCTCTTCCTGGTGGGAAATGAGAGTTAAATTTTCCCGTTCAGACACCTCCAGCTAGTCTCTCATTGGTTCTCGCTATTCCTGTTCATCTTCCGCAGAAATTGCAAACTGGGCCAAACAGGAGGTTAAAGGGACTGACTCTCCAAGTCGGGAGAGTGTTAGTAAAGCGTCTGGAATGTTGCACCCGAGTACCAGGGTACGAAAACTGAGACATATTTGAACACGTCTCCCGATCACATGGTTGATCATACTCTAGGTTCCACATGCATGTTTTAGCTGAAGGAAGAATACCTTAAACCTGGGTAGTTGAAACCCGTGGAATGGGTACCATGCAATATGATTTTAAAGGGTCTTCATTTGCTAACCGAACCTCTCCAATCCTATCACTGCTGCGTTTATGCCCCTGTACACATGCTTGATTCTCTTTCGGAGACATAGCAATCCATAGGTTTTAAGATACTTACTAGTCAGGTACATTCTTAGGCGTTTAATATGGGGTGTTGAGTCCATTTCGTTGAGCAAGGAGTAGCTCTTGTCTATTCCATATTTGGCTTAAGGAACTTTATCTGTGCTCATTTCAATCTCTGGTTTTATGCAGCACCCCAACTCACCTTTCCCCTTAAGCAAGCATAAGTTGGTTTTCTAAATTTGAGACCCTGTTCTGTTCTGTAATTCAGTTCCTGTGTAGCCAATTTCCATTTCGTGTATTACTGATATCTTATGATGTTTCTTTTTCTGTGTGACTTATTTCAGTTAGAATCATCATACCTGAATCCACTCATTGTGCTGCTAAGGGCCTGATGACATAGATTTCATTGCTGAGTGATATTGCTTTGTAAGTAAATACCACAACTTCTTTATGCATTTTTCACTTTCTGCGATGTTGAACTTGTACTGTAAACGAGGTTCTTGTAAACAGAGCCGTTCCAAACTTTGGGGTGGCTGTGTCTTTTTGATTTTAATTTCCCTAAACTATAGGACCATAAGTAGAAGTGCCCTAGGCTCTGTTGCTTTGTTTTTAGATGTTTCAGGAAACACCATACACTTCTCCCAAGTGTCTGTTGGCAATTTTCATCCCGCCCATCAGCATAACAAGGCTCCCAGTTCTCAATGGCCTGTTGCCTTTCTGGATTTTACAGTTTTTTCAGATGGCCCTTTTGACCAGGGGAAGTGAGACTTCATTGTAGTGCAGATTTCCTTTGCAAGCTTGCTTGGTTGGCCAAAAAGGGCGTATGCGTTTTTTCCTGAATATATTCAGGAAAAAACGCATACGCCCTTTTTGGCCAAGTGCATCATTGTGGACGTTCTGCCTCTTTTCCTATGCTTTCAATGCAATTCCAGTCTACCTCCTGAAATCGGTTTCCTGCAATTCTGCCCCGCTTTCAAGTCCTCTTGGCAGCCTTACTTCAGTCTATTTTTGGACGATAGCTGTCATTTATAACTCTGCAGGTTTGTGAATTACAGTGCCCCTGAGCTCCTTTCTTCAACTCGCTTTCTTGTGATCTGGCCGCAACACCACAGGATGGCTTCAGGCCCTAATCTGGTTCCGGCACGGCACGCTGAGCCTTTGGTTAATTCCTCTTCCTGGTGGGAAATGATAGTTAAATTTGCCCGTCCAGACACCTCCAGCTAGTCTCTCATTGGTTCTCGCTATTCCTGTTCATTTTCCGCAGAAATTGCAAACTGGGCCAAACAGGAGGTTAAAGGGACTGACTCTCCAAGTGGGGAGAGTGTTAGTAAAGCGTCTGGAATGTTGCACCCGAGTACCAGGGTACGAAAACTGAGACATATTTGAACACGTCTCCCGATCACATGGTTGATCATACTCTGGGTTCCACATGCATGTTTTAGCTGAAGGAAGAATACCTAAAACCTGGGTAGTTGAAACCCGTGGAATGGGTACCATGCAATATGATTTCAAAGGGTCTACATTTGCTCACCGAACCTATCCAATCCTATCACTGCTGCGTTTATGCCCCTGTACACATGCTTGATTCTCTTTCGGAGACATAGCAATCCATAGGTTTTAAGATACTTACTATTCAGGTACATTCTTAGGCGTTTAATATGCAGTGTTGAGTCCATTTCATTGAGCAAGGAGTAGCTCTTGTCTATACCATATTTGGCTTAAGGAACTTTATCTGTGCTGTTTTCAATCTCTGGTTTTATGCAGCACCCCAACTCACCTTTCCCCTTAAGCAAGCATAAGTTGGTTTTCTAAATTTGAGTCCCTGTTCTGTTCTGTAATTCAGTTCCTGTTTAGCCAAGTTTACATTCCGTGTATTACTGATATCTTATGATGTTTCTTTTTCTGTGTGACTTATTTCAGTTAGAATCATCATACCTGAATCCACTCATTGTGATGCTAAGGGCCTGATGACACAGATTTCATTGCTGAGTGATATTGCTTTGTAAGTAAATACCACAACTTCTTTATCCATTTTTCACTTTCTGCAATGTTGAACTTGTACTGTAAACGAGGTTCTTGTAAACAGAGCCATTCCAAACTTTGGGGTGGCTGTGTCTTTTTGATTTTAAATTCCCTAAGCTATAGGACTATAAGTGGAAGTGGCCTAGGCTCTGTTGCTTTGTTTTTTAGATGTTTCAGGAAATACCATACACTTCTCCCGAGTGGTTGTTCGCAATTTACATCCCGCCCTTCAGCATAACAAGGCTCCCACTTCTCCATGGCCTGTCCTGCCTTTCTGGATTTTACACTTTTTTCAGATGGCCCTTTTGACCGGGGGGAAGTGAGACTTCATTGTAGTGCAGATTTCCTTTGCAAGCTTGCTTGGTTGGCCAAAAAGGGCGTATGCGTTTTTTCCTGAATATATTCAGGAAAAAACGCATACGCCCTTTTTGGCCAAGTGCATCATTGTGGACGTTCTGCCTCTTTTCCTATGCTTTCAATGCAATTCCAGTCTACCTCCTGAAATCGGTTTCCTGCAATTCTGCCCCGCTTTCAAGTCCTCTTGGCAGCCTTACTTCAGTCTATTTTTGGACGATAGCTGTCATTTATAACTCTGCAGGTTTGTGAATTACAGTGCCCCTGAGCTCCTTTCTTCAACTCGCTTTCTTGTGACCTGGCCGCAACACCGCAGGATGGCTTCAGGCCCTAATCTGGTTCTGGCACGGCACACTGAGCCTTTGGTTAATTCCTCTTCCTGGTGGGAAATGAGAGTTAAATTTTCCCGTTCAGACACCTCCAGCTAGTCTCTCATTGGTTCTCGCTATTCCTGTTCATTTTCCGCAGAAATTGCAAACTGGGCCAAACAGGAGGTTAAAGGGACTGACTCTCGAAGTGGGTAGAGTGTTAGTAAAGCGTCTGGAATGTTGCACCCGAGTACCAGGGTACGAAAACTGAGACATATTTGAACACGTCTCCCGATCACATGGTTGATCATACTCTGGGTTCCACATGCATGTTTTAGCTGAAGGAAGAATACCTTAAACCTGGAGAGCTGAGACCCGTGTAATGGGTACCATGCAATATGACTTCAAAGGGTCTTCATTTGCTCACCGAACCTCTCCAGTCCTATCACTGCTGCGTTTATGCCCCTGTACACATGCTTGATTCTCTTTCGGAGACATAGCAATCCATAGGTTTTAAGATACTTACTAGTCAGGTACATCCTTATTCGTTTAATATGGGGTGTTGAGTCCATTTCATTGAGCAAGGAGTAGCTCCTGTCTATACCATATTTGGCTTAAGGAACTTTGTGCTCATTTCGATCTCTGGTTTTATGCAGCACCCCAACTCACCTTTCCCCTTAAGCAAGCATAAGTTGGTTTTCTAAATTTGAGTCCCTGTTCTGTTCTGTAATTCAGTTCCTGTGTAGCCAAGTTTACATTCCGTGTATTACTGATATCTTATGATGTTTCTTTTTCTGTGTGACTTATTTCAGTTAGAATCATCGTACCTGAATCCACTCATTATGCTGCTACGGGCCTGATGACATAGATTTCATTGCTGAGTGATACTGCATTGTACGTAAATACCACAAGTTCTTTATCCATTTTTCACTTTCTGTGATATTGAACTTGTACGGTAAACGATGTTCTTGTAAACAGAGGCGTCCCAAACTTTGGGGTGGCTGTGTCTTTTTGATTTTAATTTCCCTAAGCTATAGGACCATAAGTGGAAGTGCCCTATGCTCTGTTGCTTTGTTTTTAGATGTTTCAGGAAACACCATACGCTTCTCCCCAGTGTCTTTTGGCAATTTACATCCCGCCCATCAGCATAACAAGGCTCCCAATTCTCCATGGCCTGTCCTGCCTTTCTGGATTTTACACTTTTTTCAGATGGCCCTTTTGACCGGGGGGAAGTGAGACTTCATTTTAGTGCAGATTTCCTTTGCAAGTTTGCTTGGTTGGCCAAAAAGGGCATATGCGTTTTTTCCTGAATATATTCAGGAAAAAACGCATACGCCCTTTTTGGCCAAGTGCATCATTGTGGACGTTCTGCCTCTTTTCCTATGCTTTCAATGCAATTCCAGTCTACCTCCTGAAATCGGTTTCCTGCAATTCTGCCCCGCTTTCAAGTCCTCTTGGCAGCCTTACTTCAGTCTATTTTTGGACGATAGCTGTCATTTATAACTCTGCAGGTTTGTGAATTACAGTGCCCCTGAGCTCCTTTCTTCAACTCGCTTTCTTGTGATCTGGCCGCAACACCACAGGATGGCTTCAGGCCCTAATCTGGTTCCGGCACGGCACGCTGAGCCTTTGGTTAATTCCTCTTCCTGGTGGGAAATGATAGTTAAATTTGCCCGTCCAGACACCTCCAGCTAGTCTCTCATTGGTTCTCGCTATTCCTGTTCATTTTCCGCAGAAATTGCAAACTGGGCCAAACAGGAGGTTAAAGGGACTGACTCTCCAAGTGGGGAGAGTGTTAGTAAAGCGTCTGGAATGTTGCACCCGAGTACCAGGGTACGAAAACTGAGACATATTTGAACACGTCTCCCGATCACATGGTTGATCATACTCTGGGTTCCACATGCATGTTTTAGCTGAAGGAAGAATACCTAAAACCTGGGTAGTTGAAACCCGTGGAATGGGTACCATGCAATATGATTTCAAAGGGTCTACATTTGCTCACCGAACCTATCCAATCCTATCACTGCTGCGTTTATGCCCCTGTACACATGCTTGATTCTCTTTCGGAGACATAGCAATCCATAGGTTTTAAGATACTTACTATTCAGGTACATTCTTAGGCGTTTAATATGCAGTGTTGAGTCCATTTCATTGAGCATGGAGTAGCTCTTGTCTATACCATATTTGGCTTAAGGAACTTTATCTGTGCTGTTTTCAATCTCTGGTTTTATGCAGCACCCCAACTCACCTTTCCCCTTAAGCAAGCATAAGTTGGTTTTCTAAATTTGAGACCCTTGTCTGTTCTGTAATTCAGTTCCTGTGTAGCCAAGTTTACATTCCGTGTATTACTGATATCTTATGATGTTTCTTTTTCTGTGTGACTTATTTCAGTTAGAATCATCATACCTGAATCCACTCATTGTGATGCTAAGGGCCTGATGACACAGATTTCATTGCTGAGTGATATTGCTTTGTAAGTAAATACCACAACTTCTTTATCCATTTTTCACTTTCTGCAATGTTGAACTTGTATTGTAAACGAGGTTCTTGTAAACAGAGCCGTTCCAAACTTTGGGGTGGCTGTGTCTTTTTGATTTTAAATTCCCTAAGCTATAGGACTATAAGTGGAAGTGGCCTAGGCTCTGTTGCTTTGTTTTTTAGATGTTTCAGGAAATACCATACACTTCTCCCGAGTGGTTGTTCGCAATTTACATCCCGCCCTTCAGCATAACAAGGCTCCCACTTCTCCATGGCCTGTCCTGCCTTTCTGGATTTTACACTTTTTTCAGATGGCCCTTTTGACCGGGGGAAGTGAGACTTCATTGTAGTGCAGATTTCCTTTGCAAGCTTGCTTGGTTGGCCAAAAAGGGCGTATGCGTTTTTTCCTGAATATATTCAGGAAAAAACGCATACGCCCTTTTTGGCCAAGTGCATCATTGTGGACGTTCTGCCTCTTTTCCTATGCTTTCAATGCAATTCCAGTCTACCTCCTGAAATCGGTTTCCTGCAATTCTGCCCCGCTTTCAAGTCCTCTTGGCAGCCTTACTTCAGTCTATTTTTGGACGATAGCTGTCATTTATAACTCTGCAGGTTTGTGAATTACAGTGCCCCTGAGCTCCTTTCTTCAACTCGCTTTCTTTTGAGCTGGCCGCAACACCGCAGGATGGCTTCAGGCCCTAATCTGGTTCCGGTACGGCACGCTGAGCCTTTGGTTATTTCCTCTTCCTGGTGGGAAATGAGAGTTAAATTTGCCCGTCCAGACACCTCCAGCTAGCCTCTCATTGGTTCTCGCTATTCCTGTTCATCTTCCGCAGAAATTGCAAACTGGGCCAAACAGGAGGTTAAAGGCGCTGACTCTCCAAGTGGGGAGAGTGTTAGTAAAGCGTCTGGAATGTTGCACCCGAGTACCAGGGGAGGAAAACTGAGACATATTTGAACACGTCTCCCGATCACATGGTTGATCATACTCTGGGTTCCACATGCATGTTTTAGCTGAAGGAAGAATACCTAAAACCTGGGTAGTTGAAACCCGTGGAATGGGTACCATGCAATATGACTTCAAAGGGTCTTCATTTGCTCACCGAACCTCTCCAATCCTATCACTGCTGCGTTTATGCCCCTGTACACATGCTTGATTCTCTTTCGGAGACATAGCAATCCATAGGTTTTAAGATACTTACTAGTCAGGTACATTCTTAGGCGTTTAATATGCGGTGTTGAGTCCATTTCGTTGAGCAAGGAGTAGCTCTTGTCTATTCCATATTTGGCTTAAGGAACTTTATCTGTGCTCATTTCAATCTCTGGTTTTATGCAGCAACCCAACTCACCTTTCCCCTTAAGCAAGCATAAGTTGGTTTTCTAAATTTGAGAACCTGTTCTGTTTTGGAATGCAGTTCCTGTGTAGCCAAGTTTACATTCCGTGTATTAGTGATATCTTATGATGTTTCTTTTTCTGTGTGACTTATTTCAGTTAGAATCATCGTACCTGAATCCACTCATTGTGCTGCTAAGGGCCTGATGACATAGATTTCATTGCTGAGTGATATTGCTTTGTAAGTAAATACCACAACTTCTTTATCCATTTTTCACTTTCTGCGATGTTGAACTTGTACTGTAAACGAGGTTCTTGTAAACAGAGCCGTTCCAAACTTTGGGGTGGCTGTGTCTTTTTGATTTTAATTTCCCTAAGCTATAGGACCATAAGTGGAAGTGCCCTAGGTTCTGTTGCTTTGTTTTTTAGATGTTTCAGGAAACACCATACACTTCTCCCGAGTGTCTGTTGGCAATTTACATCCCGCCCATCAGCATAACAAGGCTCCCAGTTCTCCATGGCCTGTCTTGCCTTTCTGGATTTTACACTTTTTTCAGATGGCCCTTTTGACTGGGGGGAAGTGAGACTTCATTGTAGTGCAGATTTCCTTTGCAAGTTTGCTTGGTTGGCCAAAAAGTGCGTATGCGTTTTTTCCTGAATATATTCAGGAAAAAACGCATACGCCCTTTTTGGCCAAGTGCATCATTGTGGACGTTCTGCCTCTTTTCCTATGCTTTCAATGCAATTCCAGTCTACCTCCTGAAATCGGTTTCCTGCAATTCTGCCCCGCTTTCAAGTCCTCTTGGCAGCCTTACTTCAGTCTATTTTTGGACGATAGCTGTCATTTATAACTCTGCAGGTTTGTGAATTACAGTGCCCCTGAGCTCCTTTCTTCAACTCGCTTTCTTGTGACCTGGCCGCAACACCGCAGGATGGCTTCAGGCCCTAATCTGGTTCTGGCACGGCACACTGAGCCTTTGGTTAATTCCTCTTCCTGGTGGGAAATGAGAGTTAAATTTTCCCGTTCAGACACCTCCAGCTAGTCTCTCATTTGTTCTCGCTATTCCTGTTCATCTTCCGCAGAAATTGCAAACTGGGCCAAACAGGAGGTTAAAGGGACTGACTCTCTAAGTCGGGAGAGTGTTAGTAAAGCGTCTGGAATGTTGCACCCGAGTACCAGGGTACGAAAACTGAGACATATTTGAACACGTCTCCCGATCACATGGTTGATCATACTCTAGGTTCCACATGCATGTTTTAGCTGAAGGAAGAATACCTTAAACCTGGGTAGTTGAAACCCGTGGAATGGGTACCATGCAATATGATTTTAAAGGGTCTTCATTTGCTCACCGAACCTCTCCAATCCTATCACTGCTGCGTTTATGCCCCTGTACACATGCTTGATTCTCTTTCGGAGACATAGCAATCCATAGGTTTTAAGATACTTACTAGTCAGGTACATTCTTAGGCGTTTAATATGGGGTGTTGAGTCCATTTCGTTGAGCAACGAGTAGCTCTTGTCTATTCCATATTTGGCTTAAGGAACTTTATCTGTGCTCATTTCAATCTCTGGTTTTATGCAGCACCCCAACTCACCTTTCCCCGTAAGCAAGCATAAGTTGGTTTTCTAAATTTGAGACCCTGTTCTGTTCTGTAATTCAGTTCCTGTGTAGCCAATTTCCATTTCGTGTATTACTGATATCTTATGATGTTTCTTTTTCTGTGTGACTTATTTCAGTTAGAATCATCATACCTGAATCCACTCATTGTGCTGCTAAGGGCCTGATGACATAGATTTCATTGCTGAGTGATATTGCTTTGTAAGTAAATACCACAACTTCTTTATCCATTTTTCACTTTCTGCGATGTTGAACTTGTACTGTAAACGAGGTTCTTGTAAACAGAGCCGTTCCAAACTTTGGGGTGGCTGTGTCTTTTTGATTTTAATTTCCCTAAGCTATAGGACCATAAGTAGAAGTGCCCTAGGCTCTGTTGCTTTGTTTTTTAGATGTTTCAGGAAACACCATACACTTCTCCCAAGTGTCTGTTGGCAATTTTCATCCCGCCCATCAGCATAACAAGGCTCCCAGTTCTCCATGGCCTGTTGCCTTTCTGGATTTTACACTTTTTTCAGATGGCCCTTTTGACCGGGGGAAGTGAGACTTCATTGTAGTGCAGATTTCCTTTGCAAGCTTGCTTGGTTGGCCAAAAAGGGCGTATGCGTTTTTTCCTGAATATATTCAGGAAAAAACGCATACGCCCTTTTTGGCCAAGTGCATCATTGTGGACGTTCTGCCTCTTTTCCTATGCTTTCAATGCAATTCCAGTCTACCTCCTGAAATCGGTTTCCTGCAATTCTGCCCCGCTTTCAAGTCCTCTTGGCAGCCTTACTTCAGTCTATTTTTGGACGATAGCTGTCATTTATAACTCTGCAGGTTTGTGAATTACAGTGCCCCTGAGCTCCTTTCTTCAACTCGCTTTCTTGTGAACTGGCCGCAACACCGCAGGATGTCTTCAGGCCCTAATCTGGTTCTGGCACGGCATGCTGAACCTTTGGTTAATTCCTCTTCCTGGTGGGAAATGAGAGTTAAATTTGCCCAACCAGACACCTCCAGCTAGTCTCTCATTGGTTCTCGCTATTCCTGTTCATCTTCCACAGAAATTGCAAACTGGGCCAAACAGGAGGTTAAAGGGACTGACTCTCCAAGTGGGGAGAGTGTTAGTAAAGCGTCTGGAATGTTGCACCTGAGTACCAGGGTACGAAACCTGAGACATATTTGAACACGTCTCCCGATCACATGGTTGATCATACTCTAGGTTCCACATGCATGTTTTAGCTGAAGGAAGAATACCTTAAACCTGGGTAGTTGAAACCCGTGGAATGGGTACCATGCCATATGACTTCAAAGGGTCTTCATTTGCTCACGAACCTCTCCAATCCTATCACTGCTGCGTTTATGCCCCTGTACACATGCTTGATTCTCTTTCGGAGACATAGCAATCCATAGGTTTTAAGATACTTACTAGTCAGGTACATTCTTAGGCGTTTAATATGTGGTGTTGAGTCCATTTCGTTAAGCAAGGAGTAGCTCTTGTCTATTCCATATTTGGCTTAAGGAACTTTATCTGTGCTCATTTCAGTCTCTGGTTTTATGCAGCACCCCAACTCACCTTTACCCTTAAGCAAGCATAAGTTGGTTTTCTAAATTTGAGACCCTGTTCTGTTCTGTAATTCAGTTCCTGTGTAGCCAAGTTTACATTCTGTGTATTACTGATATCTTATGATGTTTCTTTTTCTGTGTGACTTATTTCAGTTAGAATCATCATACCTGAATCCACTCATTGTGCTGCTAAGGGCCTGATGACATAGATTTCATTGCTGAGTGATATTGCTTTGTAAGTAAATACCACAACTTCTTTATCCATTTTTCACTTTCTGCAATGTTGAACTTGTACTGTAAACGAGGTTCTTGTAAACAGAGCCGTTCCAAACTTTGGGGTGGCTGTGTCTTTTTGATTTTAATTTCCCTAAGCTATAGGACCATAAGTGGAAGTGCCCTAGGTTCTGTTGCTTTGTTTTTTAGATGTTTCAGGAAACACCATACACTTCTCCCCAGTGGTTGTTGGCAATTTACATCCCGCCCATCAGCATAACAAGGCTCCCAGTTCTCCATGGTCTGTCCTGCCTTTCTGGATTTTACACTTTTTTCAGATGGCCCTTTTGACCGGGGGGAAGTGAGACTTCATTGTAGTGCAGATTTCCTTTGCAAGCTTGCTTGGTTGGCCAAAAAGGGCCTATGCGTTTTTTCCTGAATATATTCAGGAAAAAACGTATAGGCCCTTTTTGGCCAAGTGCATCATTGTGGACGTTCTGCCTCTTTTCCTATGCTTGCAATGCAATTCCAGTGTACCTCCTGAAATCGGTTTCCTGCAATTCTGCCCCGCTTTCAAGTCCTCTTGGCAGCCTTACTTCAGTCTATTTTTGGACGATAGCTGTCATTTATAACTCTGCAGGTTTGTGAATTACAGTGCCCCTGAGCTCCTTTCTTCAACTCGCTTTCTTGTGACCTGGCCGCAACACCGCAGGATGGCTTCAGGCCCTAATCTGGTTCCGGCCCGGCATGCTCAGCCTTTGGTTATTTCCTCTTCCTGGTGGGAAATGAGAGTTAAATTTGCCCGTCCAGACACCTCCAGCTAGCCTCTCATTGGTTCTCGCTATTCCTGTTCATCTTCCGCAGAAATTGCAAACTGGGCCAAACAGGAGGTTAAAGGCGCTGACTCTCCAAGTGGGGAGAGAGTTAGTAAAGCGTCTGGAATGTTGCACCCGAGTACCAGGGGAGGAAAACTGAGACATATTTGAACATGTCTCCCGTTCACATGGTTGATAATACTCTGTGTTCCACATGCATGTTTTAGCTGAAGGAAGAATACCTTAAACCTGGAGAGTTGAGACCCGTGCAATGGGTACCATGCAATATGACTTCAAAGGGTCTTCATTTGCTCACCGAACCTCTCCAATCCTATCACTGCTGCGTTTATGCCCCTGTACACACGCTTGATTCTCTTTTGGAGACATAGCAATCCATAGGTTTTAAGATACTTACTAGTCAGGTACATTCTTAGGCGTTTAATATGGGGTTTTGAGTCCATTTCGTTGAGCAAGGAGTAGCACTTGTCCATTCCATATTTGGCTTAAGGAACTTTATCTGTGCTCATTTCAATCTCTGGTTTTATGCAGCACCACAACTCACCTTTCCCCTTAAGCAAGCATAAGTTGGTTTTCTAAATTTGAGACCCTGTTCTGTTTTGGAATGCAGTTCCTGTGTAGCCAAGTTTACATTCCGTGTATTACTGATATCTTATGATGTTTCTATTTCTGTGTGACTTATTTCAGTTAGAATCATCGTACCTGAATCCACTCATTATACTGCTACTGGCCTGATGACATAGATTTTATTGCTGAGTGATACTGCATTGTACGTAAGTACCACAAGTTCTTTATCCATTTTTCACTTTCTGTGATATTGAACTTGTACGGTAAACGAGGTTCTTGTAAACGGAGGCGTCCCAAACTTTGGGGTGGCTGTGTCTTTTTGATTTTAATTTCCCTAAGCTATAGGACCATAAGTGGAAGTGCCCTAGGCTCTGTTGCTTTGTTTTTTAGATGTTTCAGGAAACACCATACACTTCTCCTGGGTGTCTGTTGGCAATTTTCATCCCGCCCATCAGCATAACAAGGCTCCCAGTTCTCCATGGCCTGTCCTGCCTTTCTAGATTTTACACTTTCTTCAGATGGCCCTTTTGACCGGGGAGAAGTGAGACTTCATTGTAGTGCAGATTTCCTTTGCAAGCTTGCTTGGTTGGCCAAAAAGGGCGTATGCGTTTTTTCCTGAATATATTCAGGAAAAAACGCATACGCCCTTTTTGGCCAAGTGCATCATTGTGGACGTTCTGCCTCTTTTCCTATGCTTTCAATGCAATTCCAGTCTACCTCTTGAAATCGGTTTCCTGCAATTCTGCCCCGCATTCAAGTCCTCTTGGCAGCCTTACTTCAGTATATTTTTGGACAATAGCTGTCATTTATAACTCTGCAGGTTTGTGAATTACAGTGCCCCTGAGCTCCTTTCTTCAACTCGCTTTCTTTTCAGCTGGCCGCAACACCGCAGGATGGCTTCAGGCCCTAATCTGGTTCCGGCCCGGCATGCTCAGCCTTTGGTTAATTCCGCTTCCCGGTGGGAAATGAGAGTTAAATTTGCCCGTCCAGACACCTCCAGCTAGCCTCTCATTGGTTCTCGCTATTCCTGTTCATCTTCCGCAGAAATTGCAAACTGGGCCAAACAGGAGGTTAAAGGGACTGACTCTCCAAGTCGGGAGAGTGTTAGTAAAGCGTCTGGAATGTTGCACCCGAGTATCAGGGTACGAAAACTGAGACATATTTGAACACGTCTCCTGATCACATGGTTGATCATACTCTAGGTTCCACATGCATGTTTTAGCTGAAGGAAGAATACCTAAAACCTGGGTAGTTGAAACCCGTGGAATGGGTACCATGCAATATGACTTCAAAGGGTCTTCATTTCCTCACCGAACCTCTCCAATCCTATCACTGCTGCGTTTATGCCCCTGTACACATGCTTGATTCTCTTTCGGAGACATAGCAATCCATAGGTTTTAAGATACTTACTAGTCAGGTACATTCTTAGGCGTTTAATATGCGGTGTTGAGTCCATTTCGTTGAGCAAGGAGTAGCTCTTGTCTATTCCATATTTGGCTTAAGGAACTTTATCTGTGCTCATTTCAATCTCTGGTTTTATGCAGCACCCCAACTCACCTTTCCCCTTAAGCAAGCATAAGTTGGTTTTCTAAATTTGAGACCCTGTTCTGTTCTGTAATTCAGTTCCTGTGTAGCCAAGTTTACATTCCGTGTATTACTGATACCTTATGATGTTTCTTTTTCTGTGTGACTTATTTCAGTTAGAATCATCATACCTGAATCCACTCATTGTGCTGCTAAGTGCCTGATGACACAGATTTCATTGCTGAGTGATATTGCTTTGTAAGTAAATACCACAAGTTCTTTATCCATTTTTCACTTTCTGTGATGTTGAACTTGTACTGTAAACGTGGTTCTTGTAAACAGAGCCGTTCCAAACTTTGGGGTGACTGTGTCTTTTTGATTTTAATTTTCCTAATCTATAGGACCATAAGTGGAAGTGCCCTAGGCTCTGTTGCTTTGTTTTTTAGATGTTTCAGGAAACACCATACACTTCTCCCAAGTGTCTGTTGGCAATTTACATCCCGCCCATCAGCATAACAAGGCTCCCAGTTCTCAATGGCCTGTTGCCTTTCTGCATTTTACACTTTCTTCAGATGGCCCTTTTGACCGGGGGGAAGTGAGACTTCATTGTAGTGCAGATTTCCTTTGCAAGCTTGCTTGGTTGGCCAAAAAGGGCGTATGTGTTTTTTCCTGAATATATTCAGGAAAAAACGCATACGCCCTTTTTGGCCAAGTGCATCATTGTGGACGTTCTGCCTCTTTTCCTATGCTTTCAATGCAATTCCAGTCTACCTCCTGAAATCGGTTTCCTGCAATTCTGCCCCGCTTTCAAGTCCTCTTGGCAGCCTTACTTCAGTCTATTTTTGGACGATAGCTGTCATTTATAACTCTGCAGGTTTGTGAATTACAGTGCCCCTGAGCTCCTTTCTTCAACTCGCTTTCTTGTGACCTGGCCGCAACACCGCAGGATGGCTTCAGGCCCTAATCTGGTTCTGGCACGGCACACTGAGCCTTTGGTTAATTCCTCTTCCTGGTGGGAAATGAGAGTTAAATTTTCCCGTTCAGACACCTCCAGCTAGTCTCTCATTGGTTCTCGCTATTCCTGTTCATTTTCCGCAGAAATTGCAAACTGGGCCAAACAGGAGGTTAAAGGGACTGACTCTCGAAGTGGGTAGAGTGTTAGTAAAGCGTCTGGAATGTTGCACCCGAGTACCAGGGTACGAAAACTGAGACATATTTGAACACGTCTCCCGATCACATGGTTGATCATACTCTGGGTTCCACATGCATGTTTTAGCTGAAGGAAGAATACCTTAAACCTGGAGAGCTGAGACCCGTGTAATGGGTACCATGCAATATGACTTCAAAGGGTCTTCATTTGCTCACCGAACCTCTCCAGTCCTATCACTGCTGCGTTTATGCCCCTGTACACATGCTTGATTCTCTTTCGGAGACATAGCAATCCATAGGTTTTAAGATACTTACTAGTCAGGTACATCCTTATTCGTTTAATATGGGGTGTTGAGTCCATTTCATTGAGCAAGGAGTAGCTCCTGTCTATACCATATTTGGCTTAAGGAACTTTGTGCTCATTTCGATCTCTGGTTTTATGCAGCACCCCAACTCACCTTTCCCCTTAAGCAAGCATAAGTTGGTTTTCTAAATTTGAGTCCCTGTTCTGTTCTGTAATTCAGTTCCTGTGTAGCCAAGTTTACATTCCGTGTATTACTGATATCTTATGATGTTTCTTTTTCTGTGTGACTTATTTCAGTTAGAATCATCGTACCTGAATCCACTCATTATGCTGCTACGGGCCTGATGACATAGATTTCATTGCTGAGTGATACTGCATTGTACGTAAATACCACAAGTTCTTTATCCATTTTTCACTTTCTGTGATATTGAACTTGTACGGTAAACGATGTTCTTGTAAACAGAGGCGTCCCAAACTTTGGGGTGGCTGTGTCTTTTTGATTTTAATTTCCCTAAGCTATAGGACCATAAGTGGAAGTGCCCTATGCTCTGTTGCTTTGTTTTTAGATGTTTCAGGAAACACCATACGCTTCTCCCCAGTGTCTTTTGGCAATTTACATCCCGCCCATCAGCATAACAAGGCTCCCAATTCTCCATGGCCTGTCCTGCCTTTCTGGATTTTACACTTTTTTCAGATGGCCCTTTTGACCGGGGGGAAGTGAGACTTCATTTTAGTGCAGATTTCCTTTGCAAGTTTGCTTGGTTGGCCAAAAAGGGCATATGCGTTTTTTCCTGAATATATTCAGGAAAAAACGCATACGCCCTTTTTGGCCAAGTGCATCATTGTGGACGTTCTGCCTCTTTTCCTATGCTTTCAATGCAATTCCAGTCTACCTCCTGAAATCGGTTTCCTGCAATTCTGCCCCGCTTTCAAGTCCTCTTGGCAGCCTTACTTCAGTCTATTTTTGGACGATAGCTGTCATTTATAACTCTGCAGGTTTGTGAATTACAGTGCCCCTGAGCTCCTTTCTTCAACTCGCTTTCTTGTGATCTGGCCGCAACACCACAGGATGGCTTCAGGCCCTAATCTGGTTCCGGCACGGCACGCTGAGCCTTTGGTTAATTCCTCTTCCTGGTGGGAAATGATAGTTAAATTTGCCCGTCCAGACACCTCCAGCTAGTCTCTCATTGGTTCTCGCTATTCCTGTTCATTTTCCGCAGAAATTGCAAACTGGGCCAAACAGGAGGTTAAAGGGACTGACTCTCCAAGTGGGGAGAGTGTTAGTAAAGCGTCTGGAATGTTGCACCCGAGTACCAGGGTACGAAAACTGAGACATATTTGAACACGTCTCCCGATCACATGGTTGATCATACTCTGGGTTCCACATGCATGTTTTAGCTGAAGGAAGAATACCTAAAACCTGGGTAGTTGAAACCCGTGGAATGGGTACCATGCAATATGATTTCAAAGGGTCTACATTTGCTCACCGAACCTATCCAATCCTATCACTGCTGCGTTTATGCCCCTGTACACATGCTTGATTCTCTTTCGGAGACATAGCAATCCATAGGTTTTAAGATACTTACTATTCAGGTACATTCTTAGGCGTTTAATATGCAGTGTTGAGTCCATTTCATTGAGCAAGGAGTAGCTCTTGTCTATACCATATTTGGCTTAAGGAACTTTATCTGTGCTGTTTTCAATCTCTGGTTTTATGCAGCACCCCAACTCACCTTTCCCCTTAAGCAAGCATAAGTTGGTTTTCTAAATTTGAGACCCTTGTCTGTTCTGTAATTCAGTTCCTGTGTAGCCAAGTTTACATTCCGTGTATTACTGATATCTTATGATGTTTCTTTTTCTGTGTGACTTATTTCAGTTAGAATCATCATACCTGAATCCACTCATTGTGATGCTAAGGGCCTGATGACACAGATTTCATTGCTGAGTGATATTGCTTTGTAAGTAAATACCACAACTTCTTTATCCATTTTTCACTTTCTGCAATGTTGAACTTGTATTGTAAACGAGGTTCTTGTAAACAGAGCCGTTCCAAACTTTGGGGTGGCTGTGTCTTTTTGATTTTAAATTCCCTAAGCTATAGGACTATAAGTGGAAGTGGCCTAGGCTCTGTTGCTTTGTTTTTTAGATGTTTCAGGAAATACCATACACTTCTCCCGAGTGGTTGTTCGCAATTTACATCCCGCCCTTCAGCATAACAAGGCTCCCACTTCTCCATGGCCTGTCCTGCCTTTCTGGATTTTACACTTTTTTCAGATGGCCCTTTTGACCGGGGGGAAGTGAGACTTCATTGTAGTGCAGATTTCCTTTGCAAGCTTGCTTGGTTGGCCAAAAAGGGCGTATGCGTTTTTTCCTGAATATATTCAGGAAAAAACGCATACGCCCTTTTTGGCCAAGTGCATCATTGTGGACGTTCTGCCTCTTTTCCTATGCTTTCAATGCAATTCCAGTCTACCTCCTGAAATCGGTTTCCTGCAATTCTGCCCCGCTTTCAAGTCCTCTTGGCAGCCTTACTTCAGTCTATTTTTGGACGATAGCTGTCATTTATAACTCTGCAGGTTTGTGAATTACAGTGCCCCTGAGCTCCTTTCTTCAACTCGCTTTCTTTTGAGCTGGCCGCAACACCGCAGGATGGCTTCAGGCCCTAATCTGGTTCCGGTACGGCACGCTGAGCCTTTGGTTATTTCCTCTTCCTGGTGGGAAATGAGAGTTAAATTTGCCCGTCCAGACACCTCCAGCTAGCCTCTCATTGGTTCTCGCTATTCCTGTTCATCTTCCGCAGAAATTGCAAACTGGGCCAAACAGGAGGTTAAAGGCGCTGACTCTCCAAGTGGGGAGAGTGTTAGTAAAGCGTCTGGAATGTTGCACCCGAGTACCAGGGGAGGAAAACTGAGACATATTTGAACACGTCTCCCGATCACATGGTTGATCATACTCTGGGTTCCACATGCATGTTTTAGCTGAAGGAAGAATACCTAAAACCTGGGTAGTTGAAACCCGTGGAATGGGTACCATGCAATATGACTTCAAAGGGTCTTCATTTGCTCACCGAACCTCTCCAATCCTATCACTGCTGCGTTTATGCCCCTGTACACATGCTTGATTCTCTTTCGGAGACATAGCAATCCATAGGTTTTAAGATACTTACTAGTCAGGTACATTCTTAGGCGTTTAATATGCGGTGTTGAGTCCATTTCGTTGAGCAAGGAGTAGCTCTTGTCTATTCCATATTTGGCTTAAGGAACTTTATCTGTGCTCATTTCAATCTCTGGTTTTATGCAGCAACCCAACTCACCTTTCCCCTTAAGCAAGCATAAGTTGGTTTTCTAAATTTGAGAACCTGTTCTGTTTTGGAATGCAGTTCCTGTGTAGCCAAGTTTACATTCCGTGTATTAGTGATATCTTATGATGTTTCTTTTTCTGTGTGACTTATTTCAGTTAGAATCATCGTACCTGAATCCACTCATTGTGCTGCTAAGGGCCTGATGACATAGATTTCATTGCTGAGTGATATTGCTTTGTAAGTAAATACCACAACTTCTTTATCCATTTTTCACTTTCTGCGATGTTGAACTTGTACTGTAAACGAGGTTCTTGTAAACAGAGCCGTTCCAAACTTTGGGGTGGCTGTGTCTTTTTGATTTTAATTTCCCTAAGCTATAGGACCATAAGTGGAAGTGCCCTAGGTTCTGTTGCTTTGTTTTTTAGATGTTTCAGGAAACACCATACACTTCTCCCGAGTGTCTGTTGGCAATTTTCATCCCGCCCATCAGCATAACAAGGCTCCCAGTTCTCCATGGCCTGTTGCCTTTCTGGATTTTACACTTTTTTCAGATGGCCCTTTTGACCGGGGGAAGTGAGACTTCATTGTAGTGCAGATTTCCTTTGCAAGCTTGCTTGGTTGGCCAAAAAGGGCGTATGCGTTTTTTCCTGAATATATTCAGGAAAAAACGCATACGCCCTTTTTGGCCAAGTGCATCATTGTGGACGTTCTGCCTCTTTTCCTATGCTTTCAATGCAATTCCAGTCTACCTCCTGAAATCGGTTTCCTGCAATTCTGCCCCGCTCTCAAGTCCTCTTGGCAGCCTTACTTCAGTCTATTTTTGGACGATAGCTGTCATTTATAACTCTGCAGGTTTGTGAATTACAGTGCCCCTGAGCTCCTTTCTTCAACTCGCTTTCTTGTGAACTGGCCGCAACACCGCAGGATGTCTTCAGGCCCTAATCTGGTTCTGGCACGGCATGCTGAACCTTTGGTTAATTCCTCTTCCTGGTGGGAAATGAGAGTTAAATTTGCCCAACCAGACACCTCCAGCTAGTCTCTCATTGGTTCTCGCTATTCCTGTTCATCTTCCACAGAAATTGCAAACTGGGCCAAACAGGAGGTTAAAGGGACTGACTCTCCAAGTGGGGAGAGTGTTAGTAAAGCGTCTGGAATGTTGCACCTGAGTACCAGGGTACGAAACCTGAGACATATTTGAACACGTCTCCCGATCACATGGTTGATCATACTCTAGGTTCCACATGCATGTTTTAGCTGAAGGAAGAATACCTTAAACCTGGGTAGTTGAAACCCGTGGAATGGGTACCATGCCATATGACTTCAAAGGGTCTTCATTTGCTCACGAACCTCTCCAATCCTATCACTGCTGCGTTTATGCCCCTGTACACATGCTTGATTCTCTTTCGGAGACATAGCAATCCATAGGTTTTAAGATACTTACTAGTCAGGTACATTCTTAGGCGTTTAATATGTGGTGTTGAGTCCATTTCGTTAAGCAAGGAGTAGCTCTTGTCTATTCCATATTTGGCTTAAGGAACTTTATCTGTGCTCATTTCAGTCTCTGGTTTTATGCAGCACCCCAACTCACCTTTACCCTTAAGCAAGCATAAGTTGGTTTTCTAAATTTGAGACCCTGTTCTGTTCTGTAATTCAGTTCCTGTGTAGCCAAGTTTACATTCTGTGTATTACTGATATCTTATGATGTTTCTTTTTCTGTGTGACTTATTTCAGTTAGAATCATCATACCTGAATCCACTCATTGTGCTGCTAAGGGCCTGATGACATAGATTTCATTGCTGAGTGATATTGCTTTGTAAGTAAATACCACAACTTCTTTATCCATTTTTCACTTTCTGCAATGTTGAACTTGTACTGTAAACGAGGTTCTTGTAAACAGAGCCGTTCCAAACTTTGGGGTGGCTGTGTCTTTTTGATTTTAATTTCCCTAAGCTATAGGACCATAAGTGGAAGTGCCCTAGGTTCTGTTGCTTTGTTTTTTAGATGTTTCAGGAAACACCATACACTTCTCCCCAGTGGTTGTTGGCAATTTACATCCCGCCCATCAGCATAACAAGGCTCCCAGTTCTCCATGGTCTGTCCTGCCTTTCTGGATTTTACACTTTTTTCAGATGGCCCTTTTGACCGGGGGGAAGTGAGACTTCATTGTAGTGCAGATTTCCTTTGCAAGCTTGCTTGGTTGGCCAAAAAGGGCCTATGCGTTTTTTCCTGAATATATTCAGGAAAAAACGTATAGGCCCTTTTTGGCCAAGTGCATCATTGTGGACGTTCTGCCTCTTTTCCTATGCTTGCAATGCAATTCCAGTGTACCTCCTGAAATCGGTTTCCTGCAATTCTGCCCCGCTTTCAAGTCCTCTTGGCAGCCTTACTTCAGTCTATTTTTGGACGATAGCTGTCATTTATAACTCTGCAGGTTTGTGAATTACAGTGCCCCTGAGCTCCTTTCTTCAACTCGCTTTCTTGTGACCTGGCCGCAACACCGCAGGATGGCTTCAGGCCCTAATCTGGTTCCGGCCCGGCATGCTCAGCCTTTGGTTATTTCCTCTTCCTGGTGGGAAATGAGAGTTAAATTTGCCCGTCCAGACACCTCCAGCTAGCCTCTCATTGGTTCTCGCTATTCCTGTTCATCTTCCGCAGAAATTGCAAACTGGGCCAAACAGGAGGTTAAAGGCGCTGACTCTCCAAGTGGGGAGAGAGTTAGTAAAGCGTCTGGAATGTTGCACCCGAGTACCAGGGGAGGAAAACTGAGACATATTTGAACATGTCTCCCGTTCACATGGTTGATAATACTCTGTGTTCCACATGCATGTTTTAGCTGAAGGAAGAATACCTTAAACCTGGAGAGTTGAGACCCGTGCAATGGGTACCATGCAATATGACTTCAAAGGGTCTTCATTTGCTCACCGAACCTCTCCAATCCTATCACTGCTGCGTTTATGCCCCTGTACACACGCTTGATTCTCTTTTGGAGACATAGCAATCCATAGGTTTTAAGATACTTACTAGTCAGGTACATTCTTAGGCGTTTAATATGGGGTTTTGAGTCCATTTCGTTGAGCAAGGAGTAGCACTTGTCCATTCCATATTTGGCTTAAGGAACTTTATCTGTGCTCATTTCAATCTCTGGTTTTATGCAGCACCACAACTCACCTTTCCCCTTAAGCAAGCATAAGTTGGTTTTCTAAATTTGAGACCCTGTTCTGTTTTGGAATGCAGTTCCTGTGTAGCCAAGTTTACATTCCGTGTATTACTGATATCTTATGATGTTTCTATTTCTGTGTGACTTATTTCAGTTAGAATCATCGTACCTGAATCCACTCATTATACTGCTACGGGCCTGATGACATAGATTTTATTGCTGAGTGATACTGCATTGTACGTAAGTACCACAAGTTCTTTATCCATTTTTCACTTTCTGTGATATTGAACTTGTACGGTAAACGAGGTTCTTGTAAACGGAGGCGTCCCAAACTTTGGGGTGGCTGTGTCTTTTTGATTTTAATTTCCCTAATCTATAGGACCATAAGTGGAAGTGCCCTAGGCTCTGTTGCTTTGTTTTTTAGATGTTTCAGGAAACACCATACACTTCTCCCAAGTGTCTGTTGGCAATTTACATCCCGCCCATCAGCATAACAAGGCTCCCAGTTCTCAATGGCCTGTTGCCTTTCTGCATTTTACACTTTCTTCAGATGGCCCTTTTGACCGGGGGGAAGTGAGACTTCATTGTAGTGCAGATTTCCTTTGCAAGCTTGCTTGGTTGGCCAAAAAGGGCGTATGTGTTTTTTCCTGAATATATTCAGGAAAAAACGCATACGCCCTTTTTGGCCAAGTGCATCATTGTGGACGTTCTGCCTCTTTTCCTATGCTTTCAATGCAATTCCAGTCTACCTCCTGAAATCGGTTTCCTGCAATTCTGCCCCGCTTTCAAGTCCTCTTGGCAGCCTTACTTCAGTCTATTTTTGGACGATAGCTGTCATTTATAACTCTGCAGGTTTGTGAATTACAGTGCCCCTGAGCTCCTTTCTTCAACTCGCTTTCTTGTGACCTGGCCGCAACACCGCAGGATGGCTTCAGGCCCTAATCTGGTTCCGGCCCGGCATGCTCAGCCTTTGGTTAATTCCGCTTCCCGGTGGGAAATGAGAGTTAAATTTGCCCGTCCAGACACCTCCAGCTAGCCTCTCATTGGTTCTCGCTATTCCTGTTCATCTTCCGCAGAAATTGCAAACTGGGCCAAACAGGAGGTTAAAGGGACTGACTCTCCAAGTCGGGAGAGTGTTAGTAAAGCGTCTGGAATGTTGCACCCGAGTACCAGGGTACGAAAACTGAGACATATTTGAACACGTCTCCTGATCACATGGTTGATCATACTCTAGGTTCCACATGCATGTTTTAGCTGAAGGAAGAATACCTAAAACCTGGGTAGTTGAAACCCGTGGAATGGGTACCATGCAATATGACTTCAAAGGGTCTTCATTTCCTCACCGAACCTCTCCAATCCTATCACTGCTGCGTTTATGCCCCTGTACACATGCTTGATTCTCTTTCGGAGACATAGCAATCCATAGGTTTTACGATACTTACTAGTCAGGTACATTCTTAGGCGTTTAATATGCGGTGTTGAGTCCATTTCGTTGAGCAAGGAGTAGCTCTTGTCTATTCCATATTTGGCTTAAGGAACTTTATCTGTGCTCATTTCAATCTCTGGTTTTATGCAGCACCCCAACTCACCTTTCCCCTTAAGCAAGCATAAGTTGGTTTTCTAAATTTGAGACCCTGTTCTGTTCTGTAATTCAGTTCCTGTGTAGCCAAGTTTACATTCCGTGTATTACTGATACCTTATGATGTTTCTTTTTCTGTGTGACTTATTTCAGTTAGAATCATCATACCTGAATCCACTCATTGTGCTGCTAAGTGCCTGATGACACAGATTTCATTGCTGAGTGATATTGCTTTGTAAGTAAATACCACAAGTTCTTTATCCATTTTTCACTTTCTGCGATGTTGAACTTGTACTGTAAACGAGGTTCTTGTAAACAGAGCCGTTCCAAACTTTGGGGTGACTGTGTCTTTTTGATTTTAATTTCCCTAATCTATAGGACCATAAGTGGAAGTGCCCTAGGCTCTGTTGCTTTGTTTTTTAGATGTTTCAGGAAACACCATACACTTCTCCCAAGTGTCTGTTGGCAATTTACATCCCGCCCATCAGCATAACAAGGCTCCCAGTTCTCAATGGCCTGTTGCCTTTCTGCATTTTACACTTTCTTCAGATGGCCCTTTTGACCGGGGGGAAGTGAGACTTCATTGTAGTGCAGATTTCCTTTGCAAGCTTGCTTGGTTGGCCAAAAAGGGCGTATGTGTTTTTTCCTGAATATATTCAGGAAAAAACGCATACGCCCTTTTTGGCCAAGTGCATCATTGTGGACGTTCTGCCTCTTTTCCTATGCTTTCAATGCAATTCCAGTCTACCTCCTGAAATCGGTTTCCTGCAATTCTGCCCCGCTTTCAAGTCCTCTTGGCAGCCTTACTTCAGTCTATTTTTGGACGATAGCTGTCATTTATAACTCTGCAGGTTTGTGAATTACAGTGCCCCTGAGCTCCTTTCTTCAACTCGCTTTCTTGTGACCTGGCCGCAACACCGCAGGATGGCTTCAGGCCCTAATCTGGTTCCGGCCCGGCATGCTCAGCCTTTGGTTAATTCCGCTTCCCGGTGGGAAATGAGAGTTAAATTTGCCCGTCCAGACACCTCCAGCTAGCCTCTCATTGGTTCTCGCTATTCCTGTTCATCTTCCGCAGAAATTGCAAACTGGGCCAAACAGGAGGTTAAAGGGACTGACTCTCCAAGTCGGGAGAGTGTTAGTAAAGCGTCTGGAATGTTGCACCCGAGTACCAGGGGAGGAAAACTGAGACATATTTGAACACGTCTCCTGATCACATGGTTGATCATACTCTAGGTTCCACATGCATGTTTTAGCTGAAGGAAGAATACCTAAAACCTGGGTAGTTGAAACCCGTGGAATGGGTACCATGCAATATGACTTCAAAGGGTCTTCATTTCCTCACCGAACCTCTCCAATCCTATCACTGCTGCGTTTATGCCCCTGTACACATGCTTGATTCTCTTTCGGAGACATAGCAATCCATAGGTTTTACGATACTTACTAGTCAGGTACATTCTTAGGCGTTTAATATGCGGTGTTGAGTCCATTTCGTTGAGCAAGGAGTAGCTCTTGTCTATTCCATATTTGGCTTAAGGAACTTTATCTGTGCTCATTTCAATCTCTGGTTTTATGCAGCACCCCAACTCACCTTTCCCCTTAAGCAAGCATAAGTTGGTTTTCTAAATTTGAGACCCTGTTCTGTTCTGTAATTCAGTTCCTGTGTAGCCAAGTTTACATTCCGTGTATTACTGATACCTTATGATGTTTCTTTTTCTGTGTGACTTATTTCAGTTAGAATCATCATACCTGAATCCACTCATTGTGCTGCTAAGTGCCTGATGACACAGATTTCATTGCTGAGTGATATTGCTTTGTAAGTAAATACCACAAGTTCTTTATCCATTTTTCACTTTCTGCGATGTTGAACTTGTACTGTAAACGAGGTTCTTGTAAACAGAGACATTCCAAACTTTGGGGTGGCTGTGTCTTTTTGATTTTAATTTCCCTAAGCTATAGGACCATAAGTGGAAGTGCCCTAGGTTCTGTTGCTTTGTTTTTTAGATGTTTCAGGAAACACCATACACTTCTCCCGAGTGGTTGTTGGCAATTTACATCCCGCCCATCAGCATAACAAGGCTCCCAGTTCTCCATGGCCTGTCCTGCCTTTCTGGATTTTACACTTTTTTCAGATGGCCCTTTTGACTGGGGGGAAGTGAGACTTCATTGTAGTGCAGATTTCCTTTGCAAGCTTGCTTGGTTGGCCAAAAAGGGCGTATGCGTTTTTTCCTGAATATATTCAGGAAAAAACGCATACGCCCTTTTTGGCCAAGTGCATCATTGTGGACGTTCTGCCTCTTTTCCTATGCTTTCAATGCAATTCCAGTCTACCTCCTGAAATCGGTTTCCTGCAATTCTGCCCCGCTTTCAAGTCCTCTTGGCAGCCTTACTTCAGTCTATTTTTGGACGATAGCTGTCATTTATAACTCTGCAGGTTTGTGAATTACAGTGCCCCTGAGCTCCTTTCTTCAACTCGCTTTCTTGTGACCTGGCCGCAACACTGCAGGATGGCTTCAGGCCCTAATCTGGTTCCGGCACGGCACGCTGAGCCTTTGGTTATTTCCTCTTCCTGGTGGGAAATGAGAGTTAAATTTGCCCGTCCAGACACCTCCAGCTAGCCTCTCATTGGTTCTCGCTATTCCTGTTCATCTTCCGCAGAAATTGCAAACTGGGCCAAACAGGAGGTTAAAGGCGCTGACTCTCCAAGTCGGGAGAGTGTTAGTAAAGCGTCTGGAATGTTGCACCCGAGTACCAGGGGAGGAAAACTGAGACATATTTGAACACGTCTCCCGATCACATGGTTGATCATACTCTGGGTTCCACATGCATGTTTTAGCTGAAGGAAGAATACCTAAAACCTGGGTAGTTGAAACCCGTGGAATGGGTACCATGCAATATGACTTCAAAGGGTCTTCATTTGCTCAACGAACCTCTCCAGTCCTATCACTGCTGCGTTTATGCCCCTGTACACATGCTTGATTCTCTTTCGGAGACATAGCAATCCATAGGTTTTAAGATACTTACTAGTCAGGTACATCCTTATTCGTTTAATATGCGGTGTTGAGTCCATTTCATTGAGCAAGGAGTAGCTCTTGTCTATTCCATATTTGGCTTAAGGAACTTTGTGCTCATTTCGATCTCTGGTTTTATGCAGCACCCCAACTCACCTTTCCCCTTAAGCAAGCATAAGTTGGTTTTCTAAATTTGAGTCCCTGTTCTGTTCTGTAATTCAGTTCCTGTGTAGCCAAGTTTACATTCCGTGTATTACTGATATCTTATGATGTTTCTTTTTCTGTGTGACTTATTTCAGTTAGAATCATCGTACCTGAATCCACTCATTATGCTGCTACGGGCGTGATGACATAGATTTCATTGCTGAGTGATACTGCATTGTACGTAAATACCACAAGTTCTTTATCCATTTTTTACTTTCTGTGATATTCAACTTGTACGGTAAACGATGTTCTTGTAAACAGAGGCGTCCCAAACTTTGGGGTGGCTGTGTCTTTTTGATTTTAATTTCCCTAAGCTATAGGACCATAAGTGGAAGTGCCCTAGGCTCTGTTGCTTTGTTTTTAGATGTTTCAGGAAACACCATACACTTCTCCCCAGTGTCTTTTGGCAATTTACATCCCGCCCATCAGCATAACAAGGCTCCCAGTTCTCAATGGCCTGTTGCCTTTCTGGATTTTACACTTTTTTCAGATGGCCCTTTTGACCGGGGGAAGTGAGACTTCATTGTGGTGCAGATTTCCGTTGCAAGCTTGCTTGGTTGGCCAAAAAGGGCGTATGCGTTTTTTCCTGAGTATATTCAGGAAAAAACGCATACGCCCTTTTTGGCCAAGTGCATCATTGTGGACGTTCTGCCTCTTTTCCTATGCTTTCAATGCAATTCCAGTCTACCTCCTGAAATCGGTTTCCTGCAATTCTGCCCCGCTTTCAAGTCCTCTTGGCAGCCTTACTTCAGTCTATTTTTGGACGATAGCTGTCATTTATAACTCTGCAGGTTTGTGAATTACAGTGCCCCTGAGCTCCTTTCTTCAACTCGCTTTCTTGTGAACTGGCCGCAACACCGCAGAATGTCTTCAGGCCCTAATCTGGTTCTGGCACGGCATGCTGAGCCTTTGGTTAATTCCTCTTCCTGGTGGGAAATGAGAGTTAAATTTGCCCAACCAGACACCTCCAGCTAGTCTCTCATTGGTTCTCGCTATTCCTGTTCATCTTCCACAGAAATTGCAAACTGGGCCAAACAGGAGGTTAAAGGGACTGACTCTCCAAGTCGGGAGAGTGTTAGTAAAGCGTCTGGAATGTTGCACCCGAGTACCAGGGTACGAAACCTGAGACATATTTGAACACGTCTCCCGATCACATGGTTGATCATACTCTAGGTTCCACATGCATGTTTTAGCTGAAGGAAGAATACCTTAAACCTGGGTAGTTGAAACCCGTGGAATGGGTACCATGCCATATGACTTCAAAGGGTCTTCATTTGCTCACGAACCTCTCCAATCCTATCACTGCTGCGTTTATGCCCCTGTACACACGCTTGATTCTCTTTTGGAGACATAGCAATCCATAGGTTTTAAGATACTTACTAGTCAGGTACATTCTTAGGCGTTTAATATGGGGTTTTGAGTCCATTTCGTTGAGCAAGGAGTAGCTCTTGTCCATTCCATATTTGGCTTAAGGAACTTTATCTGTGCTCATTTCAATCTCTGGTTTTATGCAGCACCCCAACTCACCTTTCCCCTTAAGCAAGCATAAGTTGGTTTTCTAAATTTGAGACCCTGTTCTGTTTTGGAATGCAGTTCCTGTGTAGCCAAGTTTACATTCCGTGTATTACTGATATCTTATGATGTTTCTATTTCTGTGTGACTTATTTCAGTTAGAATCATCGTACCTGAATCCACTCATTATACTGCTACGGGCCTGATGACATAGATTTTATTGCTGAGTGATACTGCATTGTACGTAAGTACCACAAGTTCTTTATCCATTTTTCACTTTCTGTGATATTGAACTTGTACGGTAAACGAGGTTCTTGTAAACGGAGGCGTCCCAAACATTGGGGTGGCTGTGTCTTTTTGATTTTAATTTCCCTAAGCTATAGGACCATAAGTGGAAGTGCCCTAGGCTCTGTTGCTTTGTTTTTTAGATGTTTCAGGAAACACCATACACTTCTCCTGAGTGTCTGTTGGCAATTTTCATCCCGCCCATCAGCATAACAAGGCTCCCAGTTCTCCATGGCCTGTCCTGCCTTTCTAGATTTTACACTTTCTTCAGATGGCCCTTTTGACCGGGGAGAAGTGAGACTTCATTGTAGTGCAGATTTCCTTTGCAAGCTTGCTGGGTTGGCCAAAAAGGGCGTATGCGTTTTTTCCTGAATATATTCAGGAAAAAACGCATACGCCCTTTTTGGCCAAGTGCATCATTGTGGACGTTCTGCCTCTTTTCCTATGCTTTCAATGCAATTCCAGTCTACCTCCTGAAATCGGTTTCCTGCAATTCTGCCCCGCTTTCAAGTCCTCTTGGCAGCCTTACTTCAGTCTATTTTTGGACAATAGCTGTCATTTATAACTCTGCAGGTTTGTGAATTACAGTGCCCCTGAGCTCCTTTCTTCAACTCGCTTTCTTTTCAGCTGGCTGCAACACCGCAGGATGGCTTCAGGCCCTAATCTGGTTCTGGCACGGCACGCTGAGCCTTTGGTTAATTCCTCTTCCAGGTGGGAAATGAGAGTTAAATTTGCCCGTCCAGACACCTCCAGCTAGTCTCTCATTGGTTCTCGCTATTCCTGTTCATCTTCCGCAGAAATTGCAAACTGGGCCAAACAGGAGGTTAAAGGTGCTGACTCTCCAAGTGGGGAGAGTGTTAGTAAAGCGTCTGGAATGTTGCACCCGAGTACCAGGGTACGAAAACTGAGACATATTTGAACACATCTCCCGATCACATGGTTGATCATACTCTGGGTTCCACATGCATGTTTTAGCTGAAGGAAGAATACCTAAAACCTGGGTAGTTGAAACCCGTGGAATGGGTACCATGCAATATGACTTCAAAGGGTCTTCATTTGCTCACAGAACCTCTCCAATCCTATCACTGCTGCGTTTATGCCCCTGTACACACGCTTGATTCTCTTTTGGAGACATAGCAATCCATAGGTTTTAAGATACTTACTAGTCAGGTACATTCTTAGGCGTTTAATTTGGGGTGTTGAGTCCATTTCGTTGAGCAAGGAGTAGCTCTTGTCTATTCCATATTTGGCTTAAGGAACTTTATCTGTGCTCATTTCAATCTCTGGTTTTATACAGCACCCCAACTCACCTTCCCCTTTAAGCAAGCGTAAGTTGGTTTTCTAAACTTGAGACACTGTTCTGTTTTGTAATTCAGTTCATGTGTAGCCAAGTTCACATTCTGTGTATTAGTGATACCTTATGATGTTTCTTTTCTGTGTGACTTATTTCAGTTCGAATCATCATATCGGAATCCACTCATTATGCTGCTACGGGCCTGATCACATAGATTTCATTGCTGAGTGATATTGCATTGTACGTAAGTACCACAAGTTCTTTATCCATTTTTCACTTTCTGCGATATTGAACTTGTACCGTAAACGAGGTTCTTGTAAACAGAGGCGTCCCAAACTTTGGGGTGGCTGTGTCTTTTTGATTTTAATTTCCCTAAGCTATAGGACCATAAGTGGAAGTGCCCTAGGCTCTGTTGCTTTGTTTTTTAGATGTTTCAGGAAACACCATACACTTCTCCAGTGTGGCTGTTGGCAATTTACATCCCGCCCATCAGCATAAGAAGGCTCCCAGTTCTCCATGGCCTGTCGTGCCTTTATGGATTCTACACTTTTTTCAGATGGCCCTTTTGACCAGGTGGAAGTGAGACTTCATTGTAGTGCAGATTTCCTTTGCAAGCTTGCTTGGTTGGCCAAAAAGTGCGTATGCGTTTTTTCCTGAATATATTCAGGAAAAAACGCATACGCCCTTTTTGGCCAAGTGCATCATTGTCGAGTTTCTGACTCTCTTCATATGTTTTCAATGCAGTTCCAGTCTACCTCCTGAAATCGGTTTCCTGCAATTCTGCCTTGCTTTCAATGCCTCTTCATAGCCTTACCTCAATATATTTTTTAAAAATAGTTGGCCTTTATAACTCTGCAGGGTTTTGAATTGCAGTGGCCCTTAGCTCCATTTTTTAGCTCTTATTTTTGTGGTCTTGCCCCGTAACCACAGGATTCCTTGAAGCCCTATTTTTCTTCTGGGGCACCTTGCTGTGCCTTTGGTTAATTCTTCTTACTGATGTGATATTAGAGTGACATGTGCCCATTGAAACCGCTACAGCTAGTTTCTCACTGGTTCCCCCTATTCCCATTCATCCTCTGCACTAACTGCAGACTGTGCGATACCAGAACTTAAAGGCATTGACTCCATGTGGGGATGTTGTTAGTAAAGCGGCTGGAATGTCGATCCGGAGCCCCAGGAGAGGAAAAATGAGGTGCGTTTTAGAAACCTTTCCCGATCATATGGTATACCAGTCGCTGGGTTTCCCAAGCATGGTTTAGCTGTAGGAAGATTCCCTTCAACCTGGAGTGTTGGGACCCTTGGACTGAGTAGCATGAAGTATTGCATTAAACTTTCGGCAGTTGCTCACCAAAGCTCACCAATCCTGTCAGCCCCAAGTGTCCAGCCTTATGTCTTATCCAGCTGTGGGTTTATATGTGGTCAATCCAGGTTGCATCACAGCCCCTGAGCGAATTTTGTAAGAATTTTTCTCTCTTTCATTGTTTCAGCGTTTTGTTTTTAAAATTTATTTCTATAATGGGGTTTAGCTCATTTTCACTGCTGTGTTTGTGCCGCTCTGCACACACTTGATTCCCTTATGGAGATATATCAATACATGGGTTTTAGGATTCTTATTACTCAGATATATTTCTCTGCGGTGTATAGGGTGTGTTGAGGCCAGTTCATTGAGCAAGGTGTAGATCTTGTCTAATACCTATTTGGTTTATTGAACGGTATCTGTGCTAATTTCAAACTCTGGTTTTATGCATCACCCCACCTCTCCTTTCCCCTTAAGCTGACATAAGTGTGTTTTCTAAATGTGAGACACTGTTCTGTTCTGTAATTCATTTCTTGTGCAGCCATATTTACCCTCCCTCTATAAGTGATATCTTATGATATGTTTCTTTTTCTGTTTGACTTATTTCAAGTAGTATTATCGGACCTAAATCCACTCTTTATCCTTCTACTAGCCTTATTACATTGATTTCATGGTGAAGAGATATTCCATTGTACATAAGTACCACATCTTCTTTATCCATTGTTCTCTTTCCTGGGATATTTAAGGTGTACTGAAGTTGAGGTTCTTGTAAACAGAGTAGCCCTAAACTGTGGTGTGCTTGTGTCTTGTTGATTTTTAGACTTCCCTAGATATACTCCCATGATTGGAAGTGTCCTATGCTCTGTAGCTCTGTTTTTTAGATGATTTAGGAACCACCATACACTTCTCCAGAGTGGCTCTCGGCAGTTCACACACTGCCCATCAGCGTATAAAGGCTCCCTGTTCTCCATGGCCTGTCCTGCATTTCTGGTTTTTACAATTTTTTAGGATGGCCCTTTTGACCAGTGGGAAGTGAGACTTCTTTGTTGTGCACATTTGCATTGCTTGCTTGCTTCGTTGCCCATAAAGTGCGTATGCGTTTTTTCCTGGATATAATCAGGAAAAAACGCATACGCCCTTTTGGGCCAACTGCATCATTGTCGAAATTCTGCCGCTTTTCATGTGCGTTAAAGACGAGTCCAATCTATCTCTTGAAATCTGTTTCTTGCAATTCTGTCTTGCATTCAGATCCTCTTCTTTGCCTTACCTCAACATATTTTTGGACGTTAGTTTTCATTTATAACTCTGCAGGTTTGTGAATTGCAGTGACCCTGAGCTCCATTTTTTAAGTTGCTCTTTTGTGAGCTGGCCTCAAACCCGCAGGATTGCTTCAGGCCCTATTTTGGCTCCGGCGAGGCAGGCTGAGCCTTTCTTTAATTCTTATTCTTAATGGGAAATTAGAGTGATATGTGCCCATCCAAACCCCTACAACTCTTCTCTCATTGGTTCCCCCTCTTCCCGTTCATCCTCCTCACAATTTGCAAAATGTGTGAAACAGAAGTTTAAATGTGCTGATTCTCCAAGTGGGGAGATTCTAAGTAGCGTGGCTGGAATGGTGAACAGGAGCACCAGGAGAGGATAAATGAGGTGCATTTTAGACACATCTCCCGATCACATGGTGTACAGTCCTCTGGGTTTTCCATGCATGTTTTAGCTGTAGGAAGATCCCTTGAACCTGCAGATTTGGGACCCATTGAATGGGTACCAGGTAGTATTACTTTAAAGGGTGTGCATTTCCTCACCCAACCTCACATTTCTCTTAGCGCAAACAGTTTCCAGCCTTATGTCTCATCCTGCTGTGGGTCTAGATGTGTTCAATCCATGTTGCATCACCGTCCCTGAGGAAAAGTTGTAAGAGGTTTTCTCTGTCTCTCTGTCGTTTATTTTTTTCAATTTATTACTATATTGGTTACAGCTGATTTTCAAAGCTCTGTTTCTTGCTGCTGTACATCCACTTGATTCGCGTACAGAGAGACATCAATAAATTCTTTTTCAGATTCTTACCAGTCGTATATATTCTTTTCCGGTGACTTGAGTGTGCTGAGTGCAGTTCTTTTAGCTACCGTGTAGGCCTTGTTGATTATCAGTTTGGTATTTGGAATGGTATCTTTGCTAATTTCAACCTCCTGGATGATGCCTCACCCCTCCCCACCTTTCCCGTTTAGCAGCCTTATGCGTGTTTTCTACATATTTGACTATGTTTTTGTTTTGTAATTTATTTCATGTGTAGCCATTTTGGATTCCACCTTTAAGTGATATCTTATGATATGTGTCTTTTTCTTTTTGAATTCTGTCACTTAGAATGATCATACGTAACTCCTCCGGAGTTGTTACAACTGGCCATATTTCATTGATTTCCAGGCTGAATAATATTCCACTCTACCTAAGTACCACATCTCTATCCATTTTTTCCCTCCAGAGACATTTAAGTTATATCCTAGTCGAGGATCTTTTAAACAGAGAGGGGGTAAACATTGGGGTGCCTGTGTCCTCTCGATTTTTGTTTTTCCCAAGATATACGCCCATGAGTGCAAGTGCCCTATGCTCTGTAGCTCATTTTTTAGATGCTTTAGTAAACACAATACACTTCTCCAGAATGGCCGTTGGCAATATACATTTCCACTATAAGTCTCACAGGGCTCCCTCTTCTCCTTGCCCTGTCCTGCATTTCTGTTGTTTACGCTTTATGAGGATGGCTCTTCTGACTGATGCGAAGTGATATCTTTTGTAGTATTGACTTCCAGTGCCCACCTGTTTGGTTGGCTAAAAAAGTGTATGCCCTTTTCTTGAATATATACAGAAAAGAACGCATACACCCTTTTTGGCCAACTGCAATGTTGGCAATGTTCAGCTCCTTTTCTTGTGCTTAATGGCGAGTCCTTTCTACCTCCTGAAATCCCTTTCCTGCCATTCTCCCTTGCTTACAAGTCCTTTTCTCTGACTTTCCTCAAGACATTTTTCAGTGATGGATATTTTCAACTCTGCAGTTTTGTGAATTTTACTGCCCCTGAGTTCCATTGTTCAACTCGTGTTTATGGGAACTGGCCACAAAGCAGCGGGATTTCCTCAAGCCCTATACTGTTTCCATGGGCAACCCTAGCCTTTGGTCAATTCGTCTTCCTGATTGGAAATTAGAGTGACATGTGCCTGTCTGAACACCTAGGACTTGTCTCTCATTGTTCCTCATCCTTCCGCTTCATCCTCTGGACAAATTCCAAACTGTACGCAACAGGATGTTGACAGTGCTGACATCTCCAAGTGGGGAGACTGTTAGTAAAGACGCTGGAGGGGTGAACCCGAGCACCAGGAGATGAGGAGATGAGATGCCTTTTCCAAACTCTTCCCGATCAGACGGTATACCATCCTCTGGGTGTGACAGACATGTTTTAGCAGTAGGAAGAGTCCCATTCATGTAAGGAGAACACCAGGGCTTTTTCAAAATCAGTGTCTCCCCGAAACCCAAACTGGGGAAGTTTTTAAGCTACGGCTACACATATGTTCATTAAGGGCCTTGGGAAGTAGGCAGAGTCCAAACTTTAGATGATTGAAGTCTTCAGGGTCAGAAGCACTCACCACCAGCTTCCCTTAGGCTACACTTTAACTGTCATTGATAGATGATGTCAATAAAAATATCTATTCTTTTTCAGATTATTTCCCCTTATAGGTTATTGCAAAATGTTGAGTGTAGTTCCCTGTGCTATACAGTAGTTCCTTGTTGATGATCTATTTTATACATAGCAGTGTGTATGTGTTCATTCCAAACTGTTAATTTATCCCTCCTCCCACCTTTCCCCTTTGGTAATAATAAATTATAAGATTTTATACTTCTCAGAAATGGGGGAGCTGAAAGAGAGGTATCATTTTCAATGGAAAAGCATTTAAAACAAGATTGAAGGTTTAACCAAGATTATTAGCTGTACATCCTTGGAAAGAAATCACTTCGTTTCTCTAATATTGACCTGACAAATAAGACAAACCTTTTCACTGAACTTGCTTATAAAAAGTGATGGAAATATCAAATGGAAGTGTTAAAAACATCTTATTTTACCCGAGCCTTATACACTGTTCTATGTTAACTACAGTTTGGCTCACACATCTGTTCATTGAGGTTACAATAGTCTCAATTTCTGTTACTGATCCTCCAGAGTGGACCCCAACAAGTGTCCCCCTGCCCAGTGTCATTGGGGCCAACAGATCGAGACTGAGTTTGGTTCACAAGCAAAGGAAACTTTATATTTTGATCAGAGAATGGAGAGGTGAGAGCATGCACTACCCCGTGGGCTGTGGGCTGGGCTGCTGTGTAGAGATCCTGTCAGAGTCAGTGGGAGGGAGGGAGGCGGCGGAGCTCTCGAGGGCCGGGTTGGCTGTAGCTCAGGCTCTATATCGTGGAGTCTGCACTGGGCCCCAGGAGCTGAGGTGTCGACCCAGCCATTCTGCACTAGGAAATCTGGTCTGAAGTGCCGGGTGTGGAACCTCTGCATGCGGGACCCTAGGAGCACGTGAAATTAGACAAAGCACAAAGGATAAAAAAGGTTAGACTTGACTTTATTGCCCAGATTCTATTTTTATCTCCCAGGGATTTTTAATGGGCTTTGCTGGGGACAAACCCCTCCTCTGCCTTTTGTCCCGTTCCTCATTCTTGGAGTGCTGAGGGTGCAGACCCTTCTTCTGTAACTGCTGAGTGCTGAGTTGGGAGCCCTCATACCCTGGGGCGAGGGTCAGAGCTTCTCCCCAGCAGCCTCCCGGTGACGTTGATTGTCCCCAGGACCCCTGCCTCCCTGCTCGTCCACCTGAGCACCAGCATTGGAAGTGTTATAGATTCTAATGACCTTTAAGGGTCCAGGAAAGAGATGTGCAGAGACGCTGTGGGGGCCGGTTTCACCCCGCCCCACATTTGTTCGGCCACCTTAGGCTGACCGTCTCTGCCAGCCTAGATGCTCTGACCAGTAGTCTGCGCTTTCTTCAATTAGGCCCCTGAATTAACGTACAAACAGCACCAGGTGTCAGAGCCCTGCCCGCTCAACTCCCAGACAGTCCAGGGTCAGTGGTGACCAAGGACCATGATGGCTACTGAGTCAACAGCCTTTTGAAGTAAACAGGAGTCCAGCCGGTCTTATTGGCCACCATCATCACGGTGTCTGTAGGCTTTTCTATGGTGACAGTGTGGTATACTGTTCCCCCGCCAAGATTATTAGCTCCCCTCTGGGTGCAGTAAGTCCTGCAAGCAGTAGTCTACTCTTTTGGGACACACTCTTGTTGTTTTATGAGAGAAACTCCAGGTCAAGTGATGTTCACACGAGTCGTCATGGTGCCCTGTTGCCCCCGGTTATCTCTCTGGATGTTGGAGTTGGAGGGCCTCCTCACTCGAGGTCGGTGTGCCCACGGAGCGAACCCTGCAACTTCAGGGCATGGTTGGTGGTTAGGATCACCACATGGGGTCCTTTTCCCTTAGGAGGGAGGTGGCCTTTTGGGCTGCTGATTTCCAGGTTTTTAGATACCGCCAGTATCTTGGCCAGATGTGGCAGTGGGCCAAGCCCCTTAGTGACCGTAGTTTATCCTACCTGGATGGCATTCTTGCATTGTTCCATTTCAAGCGGTCCCAGTTTTTGCACTAATTCTCCAATGGCGATTCACCTTTCACCGGGAATGTAAAGGTCAAAGGGTTTAGCTAAATTAGGGAGTTCCAGGGCAAGGGTCTGAATTGACTGCTCTTTCCATTCTTGAAAGGCCACTTCTGGATTCTATTCAAAAGGATCATCATCTTTTCCTTTCAGTGTTTCATATAGAGGCCCAGCTAGTAGACTGTAGTTAGGGATCCAGAAGCAGCAAACCCTGGCCTCCCCAGGAACCCCTAAGCTGTCTTCTAGTTTTAGAAAGGGGTAAGGCTGAAAATGGTTTCTTCCCTTTCCTGGGATGGGCTTCTCTGACCTTCTGTGAGAATGAAGCCCAGGCAGGTCACCGCAGTCTGTGATATTTGAGCTTTTTCTTGGACAACTTCTATCCTTTATTGGCTTGGTAGTTCAGAGGCCTCCTTAGTAGGGCTGGTGATCAGAATGTCGTCTGCATATTGAAGGAGGGTTTCCTTTTCCAGAGGTAGAACTTTTAGGTCTTTAGCTAAGCTTTCCCCAAAGATGGTGTGGGAATTTTTGCACCCTTGGGGCCAGACGGCCCGGAAGTATTGTTTTAGTTGTATGTTGAGTCCTGCCACTCACAAGCCAAAATTTCTTGTGACTCTGGGACTAATGGAATACAAAAGAAGGCATCATTGAAGACTAATACAGAATACCATGTCCTGGTGGTTGGTAGAATGACCAGCAGGGTGTAGGAATTAGGAGCAACTGGAGGTATATCCTCGGTGGCTTCACTGACTGTCCTGACATCCTTTACCAGGTCCCCAGCAGCCCATGGGGCTCTCGTGGTCAGACCAATCCCAGAATATGGAGCTCACCTGGGCAGGTACCCCACCCCCACCCCAGCCCACGGGGCTCTCGTGGTCAGGCCCCTCCCAGGATACAGAGCTACCCTTGCAGGTACCGTGGCAGGGCTGGGCACACAGGAACCGTGCACATAGCCCTCATTGCAGAGCACCCCCAGCTCACGTGTCGCTCAGAGCTGACACAGAGCACCTCAGAGCAGGACTTGAACTAACAAACAGCAGCTGCGACAGGTCTGTGACCCTGGGCATCACTCCGTGAGGCCTCCCTCCACCTGGTCTTCCAGAGACTTCCACTGCACCCGGGGCACCAGGCCTCTGTCTCCAACCACCACCCACCCCTCCTCTCCCTGACTCCTGGGTTCCTCTCATTAGGAGAGGGTTTTCTTGAAGTTGTCTCCCACTCATGGGCCAGATAAAATGATTAGAAAACAAGCCAAAGCTGCAGCCCCTTGTCTATCCTGACTCTCAGGAGCCCACACCTGTTCCTTGGACCTGGCCGGTTCAGCAAGTTCCATTTTCTGCAACTGTGAGCCCCTGAGGGGTGATGATTGGCTGACCTGGGCAGCCTTACCGTGCCGGCCAGCCCTCCCCAGGTGTGCCTGGGTTGAGATCAATATAAATACCACTCCAGGCAGCAAGAGCCCCTGCAGCCGTGCCTGACGCCATTTTCTCTGCCCTGTCAGCAGTCTCGGGGCTGGGCTGGTGGGAGGGAGTGAGAGGCCACGGCTTTGTGGGTGGCCCAGTGTGAGTGGGGCTCTGCTGGACTTTCTGCAGCAGTTGCCAGGCTGCCACCTGCTAAAGAAGAGGATGTGTCACCCATACCTGCTGCTGGAATTTCTCCCTGGGCAGAGGTGAGGAAGGAAAAAAGCAGTGGGGGCAGGGACAGGACGGGTATCTCAGGCAGGGAAATGGAAATCTTCCAGAAGAGCACCCAGGGCCAGGACCATCCTGGCTGGCCTGCAGGCACCAAGTCGGCCGGCATGCTGTCACTCGTGTGGCTCTATGGCCCTTCCTCTAGGCTTTCAAGTCCTTGTATATATTCAGGTGTTTTACCTGGGACGGGTGGGAATAGTTCAGCAGCAACTGGCCTGGGGCTCAGCTCACGTTTACTCACAGATGCCTCGGCACGGTGCCCCAGCTTTGCAATGAGGACGCTTGTTGCGTGGGGGCTGCTGGCTGAATGGGAGACGATTCCCCACCACTGACCAACTTCAGAATTGTTTACAACTGGAGCAAGTGCCCTGATACGGTTTTCCTCTGTGTAACTGGTGGGTTCTGTGTTTTTTTTCTCTTTTTCGTTTTTGGTTCAAGGTAGATTTTATTCCTCTTTTTTGTATTTACAGATATAAGCATGGAAATAATTTATTCATATAAATACATGTATGTGCAGGGAATAATTGTTTTTTCTGTTTTATTTTTTAAATTTTACTTCTTTTTAATTTTGAATTTTATTTTATATTTTTATACAGCAGGTTCTTATTGGTTATCTATTTTATACATATAAATGTATACATGCCAATCCCAGTCTCTCAACTCCTCCCACCACCACCCCCCCAACAGCTTTCCCCCCTTGTTGTCCATACGTTTGTTGTCTACATCTGTTGCTCTGTTTATGCCTTGCAAAATGGTTAATCTGTACAGTTTTTCTAGGTTCCACATATATGCATGAATATACAAGATTTGTTTTTCTCTTTCTGACTTACTTCACTCTGTATGACAGTCTCTAGATCCATCGACGTCTCTACAAATGACCCAATTTCATTCCTTTTCATGGCTTAGTAATATTCCATTTTATATATGTACCACAGCTTTATGCATTCGTCTGTCTGTGGGCATTTAGGTTGCTTCCATTACCTCGATATTGTAAATAGTGATGCAATGAACATTGCGGTGAATGACTCTTTTTGATTTATGGTTTTGTCTGGGTATATGTCCAGTACTGGGATTGCTGTATCCTATGGTAATTCTATTGTTAGTTTCTTAAGAAATTCCATATTGTTCTCCATAATGACTGTATCAATTTATATTCCCAACAATAGTGGAAGAGGGTTCCTTTTCTCCACACCCTTTCCAGCATTTTTTGTTTGTAGATTTTCAATGATGCCTATTCTACCAGGTGTGAGGTGATACCTCATTGTTGAATCCATTTCGTTGAGCAAGGGGTAGCTCTTGTCTATTACATATTTGGCTTATGGAACGGTATCTGTGCTAATTTCAAACTCTGCTTTTATGCAGCACCCCAACTCACCTTCCCCCTTAAGCAGGCATAAGTTGGTTTTCTAAACTTGAGACCCTGTTCTGTTTTGTAATTCAGTTCATGTGTAGCCAAGTTCACATTCCGTGTATTAGTGATACCTTATGATGTTTCTTTTTCTGTGTGACTTATTTCACTTAGAATCATCGTGCCTCAATCCACTCATTATGCTGGTACGGGCCTGGTGACATAGATTTCATTGCTGAGTGGTATTCTGTTGTACAGAAGTACCGCAACTTCTTTATGCATTATTTGCTCTCTGGGATATTTAACTTGTGCCGTAGAAGAGATTCCTGTAAAAAGAGCCGTCCCAAATTTTGGGGTTGCTGTGTCTTTTTGATATTAATTTCCCTAAGCTATAGGACCATAAGAGGAAGTGCCCTAGGCTCTGTTGCTTTGTTTTTTAGATGTTTCAGGAAACACCATACACTTCTCCCGAGCGTCTGTTGGCAATTTACATCCCGCCCATCAGCATAACAAGGCTCCCAGTTCTCCATGGCCTGTCCTGCCTTTCTGGATTTTACACTTTTTTCAGATGGCCCTTTTGACCGGGGGGAAGTGAAACTTCATTGTAGTGCAGATTTCCTTTGCAAGCTTGCTTGGTTGGCCAAAAAGGGCGTATGCGTTTTTTCCTGAATATATTCAGGAAAAAACGCATACGCCCTTTTTGGCCAAGTGCATCATTGTGGACGTTCTGCCTCTTTTCCTATGCTTTCAATGCAATTCCAGTCTACCTCCTGAAATCGGTTTCCTGCAATTCTGCCCCGCTTTCAAGTCCTCTTGGCAGCCTTCCTTCAGTCTATTTTTGGACGATAGCTGTCATTTATAACTCTGCAGGTTTGTGAATTACAGTGCCCCTGAGCTCCTTTCTTCAACTCGCTTTCTTGTGAGCTGGCCGCAACACCGCAGGATGGCTTCAGGCCCTAATCTGGTTCCGGCACGGCACGCTGAGCCTTTGGTTAATTCCTCTTCCTGGTGGGAAATGATAGTTAAATTTGTCCGTCCAGACACCTCCAGCTAGTAGCTCATTGGTTCTCGCTATTCCTGTTCATCTTCCGCAGAAAGTGCAAACGGGGCCAAACAGGAGGTTAAAGGCGCTGACTCTCCAAGTGGGGAGAGTGTTAGTAAAGCGTCTGGAATGTTGCACCCGAGTACCAGGGTACGAAAACTGAGACATATTTGAACACGTCTCCCGATCACATGGTTGATCATACTCTGGGTTCCACATGCATGTTTTAGCTGAAGGAAGAATACCTAAAACCTGGGTAGTTGAAACCCGTGGAATGGGTACCATGCAATATGACTTCAAAGGGTCTTCATTTGCTCACCGAACCTCTCCAATCCTATCACTGCTGCGTTTATGCCCCTGTACACATGCTTGATTCTCTTTCGGAGACATAGCATTCCATAGGTTTTACGATAATTACTAGTCAGGTACATTCTTAGGCGTTTAATATGCGGTGTTGAGTCCATTTCGTTGAGCAAGGAGTAGCTCTTGTCTATTCCATATTTGGCTTAAGGAAGTTTATCTGTGCTCATTTCAATCTCTGGTTTTATGCAGCACCCCAACTCACCTTTCCCCTTAAGCAAGCATAAGTTGGTTTTCTAAATTTGAGACCCTGTTCTGTTCTGTAATTCAGTTCCTGTGTAGCCAAGTTTACATTCTGTGTATTACTGATATCTTATGATGTTTCTTTTTCTGTGTGACTTATTTCAGTTAGAATCATCATACCTGAATCCACTCATTGTGCTGCTAAGGGCCTGATGACACAGATTTCATTGCTGAGTGATATTGCTTTGTAAGTAAATACCACAAGTTCTTTATCCATTTTTCACTTTCTGCGATGTTGAACTTGTACTGTAAATGAGGTTCTTGTAAACAGAGCCGTTCCAAACATTGGGGTGGCTGTGTCTTTTTGATTTTAATTTCCCTAAGCTATAGGACCATGAGTGGAAGTGCCCGAGGTTCTGTTGCTTTGTTTTTTAGATGTTTCAGGAAACACCATACACTTCTCCTGAGTGTCTGTTGGTAATTTACATCCCGCCCATCAGCATAACAAGGCTCCCAGTTCTCCATGGCCTGTTGCCTTTCTGGATTTTACACATTTTTCAGATGGCCCTTTTGACCGGGGGGAAGTGAGACTTCATTGTAGTGCAGATTTCCTTTGCAAGCTTGCTTGGTTGGCCAAAAAGGGCGTATGCGTTTTTTCCTGAATATATTCAGGAAAAAACGCATACGCCCTTTTTGGCCAAGTGCATCATTGTGGACGTTCTGCCTCTTTTCCTATGCTTTCAATGCAATTCCAGTCTACCTCCTGAAATCGGTTTCCTGCAATTCTGCCCCGCTTTCAAGTCCTCTTGGCAGCCTTACTTCAGTCTATTTTTGGACGATAGCTGTCATTTATAACTCTGCATTTTTGTGAATTACAGTGCCCCTGAGCTCCTTTCTTCAACTCGCTTTCTTGTGAGCTGGCCGCAACACCGCAGGATGGCTTCAGGCCCTAATCTGGTTCTGGCACGGCACACTGAGCCTTTGGTTAATTCCTCTTCCTGGTGGGAAATGAGAGTTAAATTTGTCCGTCCAGACACCTCCAGCTAGTCTCTCATTGGTTCTCGCTATTCCTGTTCATCTTCCGCAGAAATTGCAAACTGGGCCAAACAGGAGGTTAAAGGTGCTGACTCTCCAAGTGGGGAGAGTGTTAGTAAAGCGTCTGGAATGTTGCACCCGAGTACCAGGGTACGAAAACTGAGACATATTTGAACACATCTCCCGATCACATGGTTGATCATACTCTGGGTTCCACATGCATGTTTTAGCTGAAGGAAGAATACCTAAAACCTGGGTAGTTGAAACCCGTGGAATGGGTACCATGCAATATGACTTCAAAGGGTCTTCATTTGCTCACAGAACCTCTCCAATCCTATCACTGCTGCGTTTATGCCCCTGTACACACGCTTGATTCTCTTTTGGAGACATAGCAATCCATAGGTTTTAAGATACTTACTAGTCAGGTACATTCTTAGGCGTTTAATTTGGGGTGTTGAGTCCATTTCGTTGAGCAAGGAGTAGCTCTTGTCTATTCCATATTTGGCTTAAGGAACTTTATCTGTGCTCATTTCAATCTCTGGTTTTATACAGCACCCCAACTCACCTTCCCCTTTAAGCAAGCGTAAGTTGGTTTTCTAAACTTGAGACACTGTTCTGTTTTGTAATTCAGTTCATGTGTAGCCAAGTTCACATTCTGTGTATTAGTGATACCTTATGATGTTTCTTTTCTGTGTGACTTATTTCAGTTCGAATCATCATACCGGAATCCACTCATTATGCTGCTACGGGCCTGATCACATAGATTTCATTGCTGAGTGATATTGCATTGTACGTAAGTACCACAAGTTCTTTATCCATTTTTCACTTTCTGCGATATTGAACTTGTACCGTAAACGAGGTTCTTGTAAACAGAGGCGTCCCAAACTTTGGGGTGGCTGTGTCTTTTTGATTTTAATTTCCCTAAGCTATAGGACCATAAGTGGAAGTGCCCTAGGCTCTGTTGCTTTGTTTTTTAGATGTTTCAGGAAACACCATACACTTCTCCAGAGTGGCTGTTGGCAATTTACATCCCGCCCATCAGCATAAGAAGGCTCCCAGTTCTCCATGGCCTGTCGTGCCTTTATGGATTCTACACTTTTTTCAGATGGCCCTTTTGACCAGGTGGAAGTGAGACTTCATTGTAGTGCAGATTTCCTTTGCAAGCTTGCTTGGTTGGCCAAAAAGTGCGTATGCGTTTTTTCCTGAATATATTCAGGAAAAAACGCATACGCCCTTTTTGGCCAAGTGCATCATTGTCGAGTTTCTGACTCTCTTCATATGTTTTCAATGCAGTTCCAGTCTACCTCCTGAAATCGGTTTCCTGCAATTCTGCCTTGCTTTCAATGCCTCTTCATAGCCTTACCTCAATATATTTTTTAAAAATAGTTGGCCTTTATAACTCTGCAGGGTTTTGAATTGCAGTGGCCCTTAGCTCCATTTTTTAGCTCTTATTTTTGTGGTCTTGCCCCGTAACCACAGGATTCCTTGAAGCCCTATTTTTCTTCTGGGGCACCTTGCTGTGCCTTTGGTTAATTCTTCTTACTGATGTGATATTAGAGTGACATGTGCCCATTGAAACCGCTACAGCTAGTTTCTCACTGGTTCCCCCTATTCCCATTCATCCTCTGCACTAACTGCAGACTGTGCGATACCAGAACTTAAAGGCATTGACTCCATGTGGGGATGTTGTTAGTAAAGCGGCTGGAATGTCGATCCGGAGCCCCAGGAGAGGAAAAATGAGGTGCGTTTTAGAAACCTTTCCCGATCATATGGTATACCAGTCGCTGGGTTTCCCAAGCATGGTTTAGCTGTAGGAAGATTCCCTTCAACCTGGAGTGTTGGGACCCTTGGACTGAGTAGCATGAAGTATTGCATTAAACTTTCGGCAGTTGCTCACCAAAGCTCACCAATCCTGTCAGCCCCAAGTGTCCAGCCTTATGTCTTATCCAGCTGTGGGTTTATATGTGGTCAATCCAGGTTGCATCACAGCCCCTGAGCGAATTTTGTAAGAATTTTTCTCTCTTTCATTGTTTCAGCGTTTTGTTTTTAAAATTTATTTCTATAATGGGGTTTAGCTCATTTTCACTGCTGTGTTTGTGCCGCTCTGCACACACTTGATTCCCTTATGGAGATATATCAATACATGGGTTTTAGGATTCTTATTACTCAGATATATTTCTCTGCGGTGTATAGGGTGTGTTGAGGCCAGTTCATTGAGCAAGGTGTAGATCTTGTCTAATACCTATTTGGTTTATTGAACGGTATCTGTGCTAATTTCAAACTCTGGTTTTATGCATCACCCCACCTCTCCTTTCCCCTTAAGCTGACATAAGTGTGTTTTCTAAATGTGAGACACTGTTCTGTTCTGTAATTCATTTCTTGTGCAGCCATATTTACCCTCCCTCTATAAGTGATATCTTATGATATGTTTCTTTTTCTGTTTGACTTATTTCAAGTAGTATTATCGGACCTAAATCCACTCTTTATCCTTCTACTAGCCTTATTACATTGATTTCATGGTGAAGAGATATTCCATTGTACATAAGTACCACATCTTCTTTATCCATTGTTCTCTTTCCTGGGATATTTAAGGTGTACTGAAGTTGAGGTTCTTGTAAACAGAGTAGCCCTAAACTGTGGTGTGCTTGTGTCTTGTTGATTTTTAGACTTCCCTAGATATACTCCCATGATTGGAAGTGTCCTATGCTCTGTAGCTCTGTTTTTTAGATGATTTAGGAACCACCATACACTTCTCCAGAGTGGCTCTCGGCAGTTCACACACTGCCCATCAGCGTATAAAGGCTCCCTGTTCTCCATGGCCTGTCCTGCATTTCTGGTTTTTACAATTTTTTAGGATGGCCCTTTTGACCAGTGGGAAGTGAGACTTCTTTGTTGTGCACATTTGCATTGCTTGCTTGCTTCGTTGCCCATAAAGTGCGTATGCGTTTTTTCCTGGATATAATCAGGAAAAAACGCATACGCCCTTTTGGGCCAACTGCATCATTGTCGAAATTCTGCCGCTTTTCATGTGCGTTAAAGACGAGTCCAATCTATCTCTTGAAATCTGTTTCTTGCAATTCTGTCTTGCATTCAGATCCTCTTCTTTGCCTTACCTCAACATATTTTTGGACGTTAGTTTTCATTTATAACTCTGCAGGTTTGTGAATTGCAGTGACCCTGAGCTCCATTTTTTAAGTTGCTCTTTTGTGAGCTGGCCTCAAACCCGCAGGATTGCTTCAGGCCCTATTTTGGCTCCGGCGAGGCAGGCTGAGCCTTTCTTTAATTCTTATTCTTAATGGGAAATTAGAGTGATATGTGCCCATCCAAACCCCTACAACTCTTCTCTCATTGGTTCCCCCTCTTCCCGTTCATCCTCCTCACAATTTGCAAAATGTGTGAAACAGAAGTTGAAATGTGCTGATTCTCCAAGTGGGGAGATTCTAAGTAGCGTGGCTGGAATGGTGAACAGGAGCACCAGGAGAGGATAAATGAGGTGCATTTTAGACACATCTCCCGATCACATGGTGTACAGTCCTCTGGGTTTTCCATGCATGTTTTAGCTGTAGGAAGATCCCTTGAACCTGCAGATTTGGGACCCATTGAATGGGTACCAGGTAGTATTACTTTAAAGGGTGTGCATTTCCTCACCCAACCTCACATTTCTCTTAGCGCAAACAGTTTCCAGCCTTATGTCTCATCCTGCTGTGGGTCTAGATGTGTTCAATCCATGTTGCATCACCGTCCCTGAGGAAAAGTTGTAAGAGGTTTTCTCTGTCTCTCTGTCGTTTATTTTTTTCAATTTATTACTATATTGGTTACAGCTGATTTTCAAAGCTCTGTTTCTTGCTGCTGTACATCCACTTGATTCGCGTACAGAGAGACATCAATAAATTCTTTTTCAGATTCTTACCAGTCGTATATATTCTTTTCCGGTGACTTGAGTGTGCTGAGTGCAGTTCTTTTAGCTACCGTGTAGGCCTTGTTGATTATCAGTTTGGTATTTGGAATGGTATCTTTGCTAATTTCAACCTCCTGGATGATGCCTCACCCCTCCCCACCTTTCCCGTTTAGCAGCCTTATGCGTGTTTTCTACATATTTGACTATGTTTTTGTTTTGTAATTTATTTCATGTGTAGCCATTTTGGATTCCACCTTTAAGTGATATCTTATGATATGTGTCTTTTTCTTTTTGAATTCTGTCACTTAGAATGATCATACGTAACTCCTCCGGAGTTGTTACAACTGGCCATATTTCATTGATTTCCAGGCTGAATAATATTCCACTCTACACATCTCTATCCATTTTTTCCCTCCAGAGACATTTAAGTTATATCCTAGTCGAGGATCTTTTAAACAGAGAGGGGGTAAACATTGGGGTGCCTGTGTCCTCTCGATTTTTGTTTTTCCCAAGATATACGCCCATGAGTGCAAGTGCCCTATGCTCTGTAGCTCATTTTTTAGATGCTTTAGTAAACACAATACACTTCTCCAGAATGGCCGTTGGCAATATACATTTCCACTATAAGTCTCACAGGGCTCCCTCTTCTCCTTGCCCTGTCCTGCATTTCTGTTGTTTACGCTTTATGAGGATGGCTCTTCTGACTGATGCGAAGTGATATCTTTTGTAGTATTGACTTCCAGTGCCCACCTGTTTGGTTGGCTAAAAAAGTGTATGCCCTTTTCTTGAATATATACAGAAAAGAACGCATACACCCTTTTTGGCCAACTGCAATGTTGGCAATGTTGGCAATGTTCAGCTCCTTTTCTTGTGCTTAATGGCGAGTCCTTTCTACCTCCTGAAATCCCTTTCCTGCCATTCTCCCTTGCTTACAAGTCCTTTTCTCTGACTTTCCTCAAGACATTTTTCAGTGATGGATATTTTCAACTCTGCAGTTTTGTGAATTTTACTGCCCCTGAGTTCCATTGTTCAACTCGTGTTTATGGGAACTGGCCACAAAGCAGCGGGATTTCCTCAAGCCCTATACTGTTTCCATGGGCAACCCTAGCCTTTGGTCAATTCGTCTTCCTGATTGGAAATTAGAGTGACATGTGCCTGTCTGAACACCTAGGACTTGTCTCTCATTGTTCCTCATCCTTCCGCTTCATCCTCTGGACAAATTCCAAACTGTACGCAACAGGATGTTGACAGTGCTGACATCTCCAAGTGGGGAGACTGTTAGTAAAGACGCTGGAGGGGTGAACCCGAGCACCAGGAGATGAGGAGATGAGATGCCTTTTCCAAACTCTTCCCGATCAGACGGTATACCATCCTCTGGGTGTGACAGACATGTTTTAGCAGTAGGAAGAGTCCCATTCATGTAAGGAGAACACCAGGGCTTTTTCAAAATCAGTGTCTCCCCGAAACCCAAACTGGGGAAGTTTTTAAGCTACGGCTACACATATGTTCATTAAGGGCCTTGGGAAGTAGGCAGAGTCCAAACTTTAGATGATTGAAGTCTTCAGGGTCAGAAGCACTCACCACCAGCTTCCCTTAGGCTACACTTTAACTGTCATTGATAGATGATGTCAATAAAAATATCTATTCTTTTTCAGATTATTTCCCCTTATAGGTTATTGCAAAATGTTGAGTGTAGTTCCCTGTGCTATACAGTAGTTCCTTGTTGATGATCTATTTTATACATAGCAGTGTGTATGTGTTCATTCCAAACTGTTAATTTATCCCTCCTCCCACCTTTCCCCTTTGGTAATAATAAATTATAAGATTTTATACTTCTCAGAAATGGGGGAGCTGAAAGAGAGGTATCATTTTCAATGGAAAAGCATTTAAAACAAGATTGAAGGTTTAACCAAGATTATTAGCTGTACATCCTTGGAAAGAAATCACTTCGTTTCTCTAATATTGACCTGACAAATAAGACAAACCTTTTCACTGAACTTGCTTATAAAAAGTGATGGAAATATCAAATGGAAGTGTTAAAAACATCTTATTTTACCCGAGCCTTATACACTGTTCTATGTTAACTACAGTTTGGCTCACACATCTGTTCATTGAGGTTACAATAGTCTCAATTTCTGTTACTGATCCTCCAGAGTGGACCCCAACAAGTGTCCCCCTGCCCAGTGTCATTGGGGCCAACAGATCGAGACTGAGTTTGGTTCACAAGCAAAGGAAACTTTATATTTTGATCAGAGAATGGAGAGGTGAGAGCATGCACTACCCCGTGGGCTGTGGGCTGGGCTGCTGTGTAGAGATCCTGTCAGAGTCAGTGGGAGGGAGGGAGGCGGCGGAGCTCTCGAGGGCCGGGTTGGCTGTAGCTCAGGCTCTATATCGTGGAGTCTGCACTGGGCCCCAGGAGCTGAGGTGTCGACCCAGCCATTCTGCACTAGGAAATCTGGTCTGAAGTGCCGGGTGTGGAACCTCTGCATGCGGGACCCTAGGAGCACGTGAAATTAGACAAAGCACAAAGGATAAAAAAGGTTAGACTTGACTTTATTGCCCAGATTCTATTTTTATCTCCCAGGGATTTTTAATGGGCTTTGCTGGGGACAAACCCCTCCTCTGCCTTTTGTCCCGTTCCTCATTCTTGGAGTGCTGAGGGTGCAGACCCTTCTTCTGTAACTGCTGAGTGCTGAGTTGGGAGCCCTCATACCCTGGGGCGAGGGTCAGAGCTTCTCCCCAGCAGCCTCCCGGTGACGTTGATTGTCCCCAGGACCCCTGCCTCCCTGCTCGTCCACCTGAGCACCAGCATTGGAAGTGTTATAGATTCTAATGACCTTTAAGGGTCCAGGAAAGAGATGTGCAGAGACGCTGTGGGGGCCGGTTTCACCCCGCCCCACATTTGTTCGGCCACCTTAGGCTGACCGTCTCTGCCAGCCTAGATGCTCTGACCAGTAGTCTGCGCTTTCTTCAATTAGGCCCCTGAATTAACGTACAAACAGCACCAGGTGTCAGAGCCCTGCCCACTCAACTCCCAGACAGTCCAGGGTCAGTGGTGACCAAGGACCATGATGGCTACTGAGTCAACAGCCTTTTGAAGTAAACAGGAGTCCAGCCGGTCTTATTGGCCACCATCATCACGGTGTCTGTAGGCTTTTCTATGGTGACAGTGTGGTATACTGTTCCCCCGCCAAGATTATTAGCTCCCCTCTGGGTGCAGTAAGTCCTGCAAGCAGTAGTCTACTCTTTTGGGACACACTCTTGTTGTTTTATGAGAGAAACTCCAGGTCAAGTGATGTTCACACGAGTCGTCATGGTGCCCTGTTGCCCCCGGTTATCTCTCTGGATGTTGGAGTTGGAGGGCCTCCTCACTCGAGGTCGGTGTGCCCACGGAGCGAACCCTGCAACTTCAGGGCATGGTTGGTGGTTAGGATCACCACATGGGGTCCTTTTCCCTTAGGAGGGAGGTGGCCTTTTGGGCTGCTGATTTCCAGGTTTTTAGATACCGCCAGTATCTTGGCCAGATGTGGCAGTGGGCCAAGCCCCTTAGTGACCGTAGTTTATCCTACCTGGATGGCATTCTTGCATTGTTCCATTTCAAGTGGTCCCAGTTTTTGCACTAATTCTCCAATGGCGATTCACCTTTCACCGGGAATGTAAAGGTCAAAGGGTTTAGCTAAATTAGGGAGTTCCAGGGCAAGGGTCTGAATTGACTGCTCTTTCCATTCTTGAAAGGCCACTTCTGGATTCTATTCAAAAGGATCATCATCTTTTCCTTTCAGTGTTTCATATAGAGGCCCAGCTAGTAGACTGTAGTTAGGGATCCAGAAGCAGCAAACCCTGGCCTCCCCAGGAACCCCTAAGCTGTCTTCTAGTTTTAGAAAGGGGTAAGGCTGAAAATGGTTTCTTCCCTTTCCTGGGATGGGCTTCTCTGACCTTCTGTGAGAATGAAGCCCAGGCAGGTCACCGCAGTCTGTGATATTTGAGCTTTTTCTTGGACAACTTCTATCCTTTATTGGCTTGGTAGTTCAGAGGCCTCCTTAGTAGGGCTGGTGATCAGAATGTCGTCTGCATATTGAAGGAGGGTTTCCTTTTCCAGAGGTAGAACTTTTAGGTCTTTAGCTAAGCTTTCCCCAAAGATGGTGTGGGAATTTTTGCACCCTTGGGGCCAGACGGCCCGGAAGTATTGTTTTAGTTGTATGTTGAGTCCTGCCACTCACAAGCCAAAATTTCTTGTGACTCTGGGACTAATGGAATACAAAAGAAGGCATCATTGAAGACTAATACAGAATACCATGTCCTGGTGGTTGGTAGAATGACCAGCAGGGTGTAGGAATTAGGAGCAACTGGAGGTATATCCTCGGTGGCTTCACTGACTGTCCTGACATCCTTTACCAGGTCCCCAGCAGCCCATGGGGCTCTCGTGGTCAGACCAATCCCAGAATATGGAGCTCACCTGGGCAGGTACCCCACCCCCACCCCAGCCCACGGGGCTCTCGTGGTCAGGCCCCTCCCAGGATACAGAGCTACCCTTGCAGGTACCGTGGCAGGGCTGGGCACACAGGAACCGTGCACATAGCCCTCATTGCAGAGCACCCCCAGCTCACCTGTCGCTCAGAGCTGACACAGAGCACCTCAGAGCAGGACTTGAACTAACAAACAGCAGCTGCGACAGGTCTGTGACCCTGGGCATCACTCCGTGAGGCCTCCCTCCACCTGGTCTTCCAGAGACTTCCACTGCACCCGGGGCACCAGGCCTCTGTCTCCAACCACCACCCACCCCTCCTCTCCCTGACTCCTGGGTTCCTCTCATTAGGAGAGGGTTTTCTTGAAGTTGTCTCCCACTCATGGGCCAGATAAAATGATTAGAAAACAAGCCAAAGCTGCAGCCCCTTGTCTATCCTGACTCTCAGGAGCCCACACCTGTTCCTTGGACCTGGCCGGTTCAGCAAGTTCCATTTTCTGCAACTGTGAGCCCCTGAGGGGTGATGATTGGCTGACCTGGGCAGCCTTACCGTGCCGGCCAGCCCTCCCCAGGTGTGCCTGGGTTGAGATCAATATAAATACCACTCCAGGCAGCAAGAGCCCCTGCAGCCGTGCCTGACGCCATTTTCTCTGCCCTGTCAGCAGTCTCGGGGCTGGGCTGGTGGGAGGGAGTGAGAGGCCACGGCTTTGTGGGTGGCCCAGTGTGAGTGGGGCTCTGCTGGACTTTCTGCAGCAGTTGCCAGGCTGCCACCTGCTAAAGAAGAGGATGTGTCACCCATACCTGCTGCTGGAATTTCTCCCTGGGCAGAGGTGAGGAAGGAAAAAAGCAGTGGGGGCAGGGACAGGACGGGTATCTCAGGCAGGGAAATGGAAATCTTCCAGAAGAGCACCCAGGGCCAGGACCATCCTGGCTGGCCTGCAGGCACCAAGTCGGCCGGCATGCTGTCACTCGTGTGGCTCTATGGCCCTTCCTCTAGGCTTTCAAGTCCTTGTATATATTCAGGTGTTTTACCTGGGACGGGTGGGAATAGTTCAGCAGCAACTGGCCTGGGGCTCAGCTCACGTTTACTCACAGATGCCTCGGCACGGTGCCCCAGCTTTGCAATGAGGACGCTTGTTGCGTGGGGGCTGCTGGCTGAATGGGAGACGATTCCCCACCACTGACCAACTTCAGAATTGTTTACAACTGGAGCAAGTGCCCTGATACGGTTTTCCTCTGTGTAACTGGTGGGTTCTGTGTTTTTTTTCTCTTTTTCGTTTTTGGTTCAAGGTAGATTTTATTCCTCTTTTTTGTATTTACAGATATAAGCATGGAAATAATTTATTCATATAAATACATGTATGTGCAGGGAATAATTGTTTTTTCTGTTTTATTTTTTAAATTTTACTTCTTTTTAATTTTGAATTTTATTTTATATTTTTATACAGCAGGTTCTTATTGGTTATCTATTTTATACATATAAATGTATACATGCCAATCCCAGTCTCTCAACTCCTCCCACCACCACCCCCCCAACAGCTTTCCCCCCTTGTTGTCCATACGTTTGTTGTCTACATCTGTTGCTCTGTTTATGCCTTGCAAAATGGTTAATCTGTACAGTTTTTCTAGGTTCCACATATATGCATGAATATACAAGATTTGTTTTTCTCTTTCTGACTTACTTCACTCTGTATGACAGTCTCTAGATCCATCGACGTCTCTACAAATGACCCAATTTCATTCCTTTTCATGGCTTAGTAATATTCCATTTTATATATGTACCACAGCTTTATGCATTCGTCTGTCTGTGGGCATTTAGGTTGCTTCCATTACCTCGATATTGTAAATAGTGATGCAATGAACATTGCGGTGAATGACTCTTTTTGATTTATGGTTTTGTCTGGGTATATGTCCAGTACTGGGATTGCTGTATCCTATGGTAATTCTATTGTTAGTTTCTTAAGAAATTCCATATTGTTCTCCATAATGACTGTATCAATTTATATTCCCAACAATAGTGGAAGAGGGTTCCTTTTCTCCACACCCTTTCCAGCATTTTTTGTTTGTAGATTTTCAATGATGCCTATTCTACCAGGTGTGAGGTGATACCTCATTGTTGAATCCATTTCGTTGAGCAAGGGGTAGCTCTTGTCTATTACATATTTGGCTTATGGAACGGTATCTGTGCTAATTTCAAACTCTGCTTTTATGCAGCACCCCAACTCACCTTCCCCCTTAAGCAGGCATAAGTTGGTTTTCTAAACTTGAGACCCTATTCTGTTTTGTATTTCAGTTCATGTGTAGCCAAGTTCACATTCCGCGTATTAGTGATACCTTATGATGTTTCTTTTTCTGTGTGACTTATTTCACTTAGAATCATCGTGCCTCAATCCACTCATTATGCTGGTACGGGCCTGGTGACATAGATTTCATTGCTGAGTGGTATTCTGTTGTACAGAAGTACCGCAACTTCTTTATGCATTATTTGCTCTCTGGGATATTTAACTTGTGCCGTAGAAGAGATTCCTGTAAAAAGAGCCGTCCCAAATTTTGGGGTTGCTGTGTCTTTTTGATATTAATTTCCCTAAGCTATAGGACCATAAGTGGAAGTGCCCTAGGCTCTGTTGCTTTGTTTTTTAGATGTTTCAGGAAACACCATACACTTCTCCCGAGTGTCTGTTGGCAATTTACATCCCGCCCATCAGCATAACAAGGCTCCCAGTTCTCCATGGCCTGTCCTGCCTTTCTGGATTTTACACTTTATTCTGATGGCCCTTTTGACCGGGGGGAAGTGAGACTTCATTGTAGTGCAGATTTCCTTTGCAAGCTTGCTTGGTTGGCCAAAAAGGGCGTATGCGTTTTTTCCTGAATATATTCAGGAAAAAACGCATATGCCCTTTTGGCAAAGTGCATCATTGTGGACGTTCTGACTCTTTTCCTACGCTTTCAATGCAATTCCAGTCTACCTCCTGAAATCGGTATCCTGCAATTCTGTCCCGCTTTCAAGTCCTCTTGGAAGCCTTACTTCAGTCTATTTTTGGACGATAGCTGTCATTTATAACTCTGCAGGTTTGTGAATTACAGAGGCCCTGAGCTCCTTTCTTCAACTCGCTTTCTTTTGAGCTGGCCGCAACACCGCAGGATGGCTTCAGGCCCTAATCTGGTTCCGGCACGGCACGCTGAGCCTTTGGTTATTTCCTCTTCCTGGTGGGAAATGAGAGTTAAATTTGCCCGTCCAGACACCTCCAGCTAGTCTCTCATTGGTTCTCCCTATTCCTGTTCATCTTCCGCAGAAATTGCAAACTGGGCCAAACAGGAGGTTAAAGGCGCTGACTCTCCAAGTTGGGAGAGTGTTAGTAAAGCGTCTGGAATGTTGCACCCGAGTACCAGGGGAAGAAAACTGAGACATATTTGAACACATCTCCCGTTCACACGGATGATCATACTCTGGGTTCCACATGCATGTTTTAGCTGAAGGAAGAATACCTTAAACCTGTGTATTTGAAACCCGTGGAATGGGTACCATGCAATATGACTTCAAAGGGTCTTCATTTGCTCACCGAACCTCTCCAATCCTATCACTGCTGCGTTTATGCCCCTGTACACATGCTTGATTCTCTTTCGGAGACATAGCAATCCATAGGTTTTAAGATACTTACTAGTCAGGTACATTCTTAGGCGTTTAATATGGGGTGTTGAGTCCATTTCGTTGAGCAAGGAGTAGCTCTTGTCTATTCCATATTTGGCTTAAGGAACTTTATCTGTGCTCATTTCAATCTCTGGTTTTATGCAGCACCCCAACTCACCTTTACCCTTAAGCAAGCATAAGTTGGTTTTCTAAATTTGAGACCCTGTTCTGTTCTGTAATTCAGTTCCTGTGTAGCCAAGTTTACATTCCGTGTATTACTGATATCTTATGATGTTTCTTTTTCTGTGTGACTTATTTCAGTTAGAATCATCATACCTGAATCCACTCATTGTGCTGCTAAGGGCCTGATGACATAGATTTCATTGCTGAGTGATATTGCTTTGTAAGTAAATACCACAGCTTCTTTATCCATTTTTCATTTTCTGCGATGTTGAACTTGTACTGTAAACGAGGTTCTTGTAAACAGAGGCGTCCCAAACTTTGGGGTGGCTGTGTCTTTTTGATTTTAATTTCCCTAAGCTATAGGACCATAAGTGGAAGTGCCCTAGGCTCTGTTGCTTTGTTTTTTCGATGTTTCAGGAAACACCATACACTTCTCCCGAGTGGTTGTTGGCAATTTACATCCCGCCCATCAGCATAACAAGGCTCCCAGTTCTCCATGGCCTGTCCTGCCTTTCTGGATTTTACACTTTTTTCAGATGGCCCTTTTGACCGGGGGGAAGTGAGACTTCATTGTAGTGCAGATTTCCTTTGCAAGTTTGCTTGGTTGGCCAAAAAGTGCGTATGCGCTTTTTCCTGAATATATTCAGGAAAAAACGCATACGCCCTTTTTGGCCAAGTGCATCATTGTGGACGTTCTGCCTCTTTTCCTATGCTTTCAATGCAATTCCAGTCTACCTCCTGAAATCGATTTCCTGCAATTCTGCCCCGCTTTCAAGTCCTCTTGGCAGCCTTACTTCAGTATATTTTTGGACGATAGCTGTCATTTATAACTCTGCAGGTTTGTGAATTACAGTGCCCCTGAGCTCCTTTCTTCAACTCGTTTTCTTGTGAGCTGGCTGCAACACCGCTGGATGGCTTCAGGCCCTAATCTGGTTCCGGCACGGCATGCTGAGCCTTTGGTTATTTCCTCTTTCTGGTGAGAAATGAGAGTTAAATTTGCCTGTCCAGACACCTCCAGCTAGTCTCTCATTGGTTCTCCCTATTCCTGTTCATCTTCCGCAGAAATTGCAAACTGGGCCAAACAGGAGGTTAAAGGCGCTGACTCTCCAAGTGGGGAGAGTGTTAGTAAAGCGTCTGGAATGTTGCACCCGAGTACCAGGGGAGGAAAACTGAGACATATTTGAACACGTCTCCCGTTCACACGGTTGATCATACTCTGGGTTCCACATGCATGTTTTAGCTGAAGGAAGAATACCTTAAACCTGGAGAGTTGAGACCCGTGGAATGGGTACCATGCAATATGACTTCAAAGGGTCTTCATTTGCTCACTGAACCTCTCCAATCCTATCACTGCTGCGTTTATGCCCCTGTACACACGCTTGATTCTCTTTTGGAGACATAGCAATCCATAGGTTTTAAGATACTTACTAGTCAGGTACATTCTTAGGTGTTTAATATCGGGTGTTGAGTCCATTTCGTTGAGCAAGGAGTAGCTCTTGTCTATTCCATATTTGGCTTAAGGAACTTTATCTGTGCTCATTTCAATCTCTGGTTTTATGCAGCACCCCAACTCACCTTCCCCCTTAAGCAAGCATAAGTTGGTTTTCTAAACTTGAGACACTGTTCTGTTTTGTAATTCAGTTCATGTGTAGCCAAGTCGACATTCTGTGTATTAATGATACCTTATGATGTTTCTTTTCTGTGTGACTTATTTCAGTTCGAATCATCATACCTGAATCCACTCATTATGCTGCTACGGGCCTGATTACATAGATTTCATTGCTGAGTGATACTGCATTGTACGTAAGTACCACAAGTTCTTTATCCATTTTTCACTTTCTGCGATATTGAACTTGTACCATAAACGAGGTTCTTGTAAACAGAGCCGTCCCAAACTTTGGGGTGGCTGTGTCTTTTTGATTTTAATTTCCCTAAGCTATAGGACCATAAGTGGAAGTGCCCTAGGCTCTGTTGCTTTGTTTTTTAGATGTTTCAGGAAACACCATACACTTCTCCTGAGTGGCTGTTGGCAATTTACATCCCGCCCATCAGCATAAGAAGGCTCCCAGTTCTCCATGGCCTGTCGTGCCTTTATGGATTTTACACTTTTTTCAGATGGCCCTTTTGACCGGGTGGAAATGAGACTTCATTGTAGTGCAGATTTCCTTTGCAAGCTTGCTTGGTTGGCCAAAAAGGGCGTATGCGTTTTTTCCTGAATATATTCAGGAAAAAACGCATACGCCCTTTTTGGCCAAGTGCATCATTGTCGAGTTTCTGACTCTCTTCCTATGCTTTCAATGCAATTCCAGTCTACCTCCTGAAATCGGTTTCCTGCAATTCTGCCTTGCTTTCAATGCCTCTTCATAGCCTTACCTCAATATATTTTTTAAAAATAGTTGGCCTTTATAACTCTGCAGGTTTTTGAATTGCAGTGGCCCTTAGCTCCATTTTTTAGCTCTTATTTTTGTGGTCTTGCCCCATAACCACAGGATTCCTTGAAGCCCTATTTTTCTTCTGGGGCACCTTGCTGTGCCTTTGGTTAATTCTTCTTACTGATGTGATATTAGAGTGACATGTGCCCATTGAAACCGCTACAGCTAGTTTCTCACTGGTTCCCCCTATTCCCATTCATCCTCTGCACTAACTGCAGACTGTGCGATACCAGAACTTAAAGGCATTGACTCCATGTGGGGATGTTGTTAGTAAAGCGGCTGGAATGTCGATCCGGAGCCCCAGGAGAGGAAAAATGAGGTGCGTTTTAGAAACCTTTCCCGATCATATGGTATACCAGTCGCTGGGTTTCCCAAGCATGGTTTAGCTGTAGGAAGATTCCCTTCAACCTGGAGTGTTGGGACCCTTGGACTGAGTAGCATGAAGTATTGCATTAAACTTTCGGCAGTTGCTCACCAAAGCTCACCAATCCTGTCAGCCCCAAGTGTCCAGCCTTATGTCTTATCCAGCTGTGGGTTTATATGTGGTCAATCCAGGTTGCATCACAGCCCCTGAGCGAATTTTGTAAGAATTTTTCTCTCTTTCATTGTTTCAGCGTTTTGTTTTTAAAATTTATTTCTATAATGGGGTTTAGCTCCTTTTCACTGCTGTGTTTGTGCTGCTCTGCACACACTTGATTCCCTTATGGAGATATATCAATACATGGGTTTTAAGATTCTTATTCCTCAGATATATTTCTCTGCGGTGTATAGGGTGTGTTGAGGCCTGTTCATTGAGCAAGGTGTAGATCTTGTCTAATACCTATTTGGTTTATTGAACGGTATCTGTGCTAATTTCAAACTCTGGTTTTATGCATCACCCCACCTCTCCTTTCCCCTTAAGCTGACATAAGTGTGTTTTCTAAATGTGAGACACTGTTCTGTTCTGTAATTCATTTCTTGTGCAGCCATATTTACCCTCCCTCTATAAGTGATATCTTATGATATGTTTCTTTTTCTGTTTGACTTATTTCAAGTAGTATTATCGGACCTAAATCCACTCTTTATCCTTCTACTAGCCTTATTACATTGATTTCATGGTGAAGAGATATTCCATTGTACATAAGTACCACATCTTCTTTATCCATTGTTCTCTTTCCTGGGATATTTAAGGTGTACTGAAGTTGAGGTTCTTGTAAACAGAGTAGCCCTAAACTGTGGTGTGCTTGTGTCTTGTTGATTTTTAGACTTCCCTAGATATACTCCCATGATTGGAAGTGTCCTATGCTCTGTAGCTCTGTTTTTTAGATGATTTAGGAACCACCATACGCTTCTCCAGAGTGGCTCTCGGCAGTTCACACACTGCCCATCAGCGTATAAAGGCTCCCTGTTCTCCATGGCCTGTCCTGCATTTCTGGTTTTTACAATTTTTTAGGATGGCCCTTTTGACCGGTGGGAAGTGAGACTTCTTTGTTGTGCACATTTGCATTGCTTGCTTGCTTCGTTGCCCATAAAGTGCGTATGCGTTTTTTCCTGGATATAATCAGGAAAAAACGCATACGCCCTTTTGGGCCAACTGCATCATTGTCGAAATTCTGCCGCTTTTCATGTGTGTTAAAGACGAGTCCAATCTATCTCTTGAAATCTGTTTCTTGCAATTCTGTCTTGCATTCAGATCCTCTTCTTTGCCTTACCTCAACATATTTTTGGACGTTAGTTTTCATTTATAACTCTGCAGGTTTGTGAATTGCAGTGACCCTGAGCTCCATTTTTTAAGTTGCTCTTTTGTGAGCTGACCTCAAACCCGCAGGATTGCTTCAGGCCCTATTTTGGCTCCGGCGAGGCAGGCTGAGCCTTCCTTTAATTCTTACTCTTAATGGGAAATTAGAGTGATATGTGCCCGTCCAAACCCCTACAACTCTTCTCTCATTGGTTCCCCCTCTTCCCGTTCATCCTCCTCACAATTTGCAAAATGTGTGAAACAGAAGTTGAAATGTGCTGATTCTCCAAGTGGGGAGATTCTAAGTAGCGTGGCTGGAATGGTGAACAGGAGCACCAGGAGAGGATAAATGAGGTGCATTTTAGACACATCTCCCGATCACATGGTGTACAGTCCTCTGGGTTTTCCATGCATGTTTTAGCTGTAGGAAGATCCCTTGAACCTGCAGATTTGGGACCCATTGAATGGGTACCAGGTAGTATTACTTTAAAGGGTGTGCATTTCCTCACCCAACCTCACATTTCTCTTAGTGCAAACAGTTTCCAGCCTTATGTCTCATCCTGCTGTGGGTCTAGATGTGTTCAATCCATGTTGCATCACCGTCCCTGAGGAAAAGTTGTAAGAGGTTTTCTCTGTCTCTCTGTCGTTTATTTTTTTCAATTTATTACTATATTGGTTACAGCTGATTTTCAAAGCTCTGTTTCTTGCTGCTGTACATCCACTTGATTCACGTACAGAGAGACATCAATAAATTCTTTTTCAGATTCTTACCAGTTGTATATATTCTTTTCCGGTGACTTGAGTGTGCTGAGTGCAGTTCTTTTAGCTACCGTGTAGGCCTTGTTGATTATCAGTTTGGTATTTGGAATGGTATCTTTGCTAATTTCAACCTCCTGGATGATGCCTCACCCCTCCCCACCTTTCCCGTTTAGCAGCCTTATGCGTGTTTTCTACATATTTGACTATGTTTTTGTTTTGTAATTTATTTCATGTGTAGCCATTTTGGATTCCACCTTTAAGTGATATCTTATGATATGTGTCTTTTTCTTTTTGAATTCTGTCACTTAGAATGATCATACGTAACTCCTCCGGAGTTGTTACAACTGGCCATATTTCATTGATTTCCAGGCTGAATAATATTCCACTCTACCTAAGTACCACATCTCTATCCATTTTTTCCCTCCAGAGACATTTAAGTTATATCCTAGTCGAGGATCTTTTAAACAGAGAGGGGGTAAACATTGGGGTGCCTGTGTCCTCTCGATTTTTGTTTTTCCCAAGATATACGCCCATGAGTGCAAGTGCCCTATGCTCTGTAGCTCATTTTTTAGATGCTTTAGTAAACACAATACACTTCTCCAGAATGGCCGTTGGCAATATACATTTCCACTATAAGTCTCACAGGGCTCCCTCTTCTCCTTGCCCTGTCCTGCATTTCTGTTGTTTACGCTTTATGAGGATGGCTCTTCTGACTGATGCGAAGTGATATCTTTTGTAGTATTGACTTCCAGTGCCCACCTGTTTGGTTGGCTAAAAAAGTGTATGCCCTTTTCTTGAATATATACAGAAAAGAACGCATACACCCTTTTTGGCCAACTGCAATGTTGGCAATGTTGGCAATGTTCAGCTCCTTTTCTTGTGCTTAATGGCGAGTCCTTTCTACCTCCTGAAATCCCTTTCCTGCCATTCTCCCTTGCTTACAAGTCCTTTTCTCTGACTTTCCTCAAGACATTTTTCAGTGATGGATATTTTCAACTCTGCAGTTTTGTGAATTTTACTGCCCCTGAGTTCCATTGTTCAACTCGTGTTTATGGGAACTGGCCACAAAGCAGCGGGATTTCCTCAAGCCCTATACTGTTTCCATGGGCAACCCTAGCCTTTGGTCAATTCGTCTTCCTGATTGGAAATTAGAGTGACATGTGCCTGTCTGAACACCTAGGACTTGTCTCTCATTGTTCCTCATCCTTCCGCTTCATCCTCTGGACAAATTCCAAACTGTACGCAACAGGATGTTGACAGTGCTGACATCTCCAAGTGGGGAGACTGTTAGTAAAGACGCTGGAGGGGTGAACCCGAGCACCAGGAGATGAGGAGATGAGATGCCTTTTCCAAACTCTTCCCGATCAGACGGTATACCATCCTCTGGGTGTGACAGACATGTTTTAGCAGTAGGAAGAGTCCCATTCATGTAAGGAGAACACCAGGGCTTTTTCAAAATCAGTGTCTCCCCGAAACCCAAACTGGGGAAGTTTTTAAGCTACGGCTACACATATGTTCATTAAGGGCCTTGGGAAGTAGGCAGAGTCCAAACTTTAGATGATTGAAGTCTTCAGGGTCAGAAGCACTCACCACCAGCTTCCCTTAGGCTACACTTTAACTGTCATTGATAGATGATGTCAATAAAAATATCTATTCTTTTTCAGATTATTTCCCCTTATAGGTTATTGCAAAATGTTGAGTGTAGTTCCCTGTGCTATACAGTAGTTCCTTGTTGATGATCTATTTTATACATAGCAGTGTGTATGTGTTCATTCCAAACTGTTAATTTATCCCTCCTCCCACCTTTCCCCTTTGGTAATAATAAATTATAAGATTTTATACTTCTCAGAAATGGGGGAGCTGAAAGAGAGGTATCATTTTCAATGGAAAAGCATTTAAAACAAGATTGAAGGTTTAACCAAGATTATTAGCTGTACATCCTTGGAAAGAAATCACTTCGTTTCTCTAATATTGACCTGACAAATAAGACAAACCTTTTCACTGAACTTGCTTATAAAAAGTGATGGAAATATCAAATGGAAGTGTTAAAAACATCTTATTTTACCCGAGCCTTATACACTGTTCTATGTTAACTACAGTTTGGCTCACACATCTGTTCATTGAGGTTACAATAGTCTCAATTTCTGTTACTGATCCTCCAGAGTGGACCCCAACAAGTGTCCCCCTGCCCAGTGTCATTGGGGCCAACAGATCGAGACTGAGTTTGGTTCACAAGCAAAGGAAACTTTATATTTTGATCAGAGAATGGAGAGGTGAGAGCATGCACTACCCCGTGGGCTGTGGGCTGGGCTGCTGTGTAGAGATCCTGTCAGAGTCAGTGGGAGGGAGGGAGGCGGCGGAGCTCTCGAGGGCCGGGTTGGCTGTAGCTCAGGCTCTATATCGTGGAGTCTGCACTGGGCCCCAGGAGCTGAGGTGTCGACCCAGCCATTCTGCACTAGGAAATCTGGTCTGAAGTGCCGGGTGTGGAACCTCTGCATGCGGGACCCTAGGAGCACGTGAAATTAGACAAAGCACAAAGGATAAAAAAGGTTAGACTTGACTTTATTGCCCAGATTCTATTTTTATCTCCCAGGGATTTTTAATGGGCTTTGCTGGGGACAAACCCCTCCTCTGCCTTTTGTCCCGTTCCTCATTCTTGGAGTGCTGAGGGTGCAGACCCTTCTTCTGTAACTGCTGAGTGCTGAGTTGGGAGCCCTCATACCCTGGGGCGAGGGTCAGAGCTTCTCCCCAGCAGCCTCCCGGTGACGTTGATTGTCCCCAGGACCCCTGCCTCCCTGCTCGTCCACCTGAGCACCAGCATTGGAAGTGTTATAGATTCTAATGACCTTTAAGGGTCCAGGAAAGAGATGTGCAGAGACGCTGTGGGGGCCGGTTTCACCCTGCCCCACATTTGTTCGGCCACCTTAGGCTGACCGTCTCTGCCAGCCTAGATGCTCTGACCAGTAGTCTGCGCTTTCTTCAATTAGGCCCCTGAATTAACGTACAAACAGCACCAGGTGTCAGAGCCCTGCCCGCTCAACTCCCAGACAGTCCAGGGTCAGTGGTGACCAAGGACCATGATGGCTACTGAGTCAACAGCCTTTTGAAGTAAACAGGAGTCCAGCCGGTCTTATTGGCCACCATCATCACGGTGTCTGTAGGCTTTTCTATGGTGACAGTGTGGTATACTGTTCCCCCGCCAAGATTATTAGCTCCCCTCTGGGTGCAGTAAGTCCTGCAAGCAGTAGTCTACTCTTTTGGGACACACTCTTGTTGTTTTATGAGAGAAACTCCAGGTCAAGTGATGTTCACACGAGTCGTCATGGTGCCCTGTTGCCCCCGGTTATCTCTCTGGATGTTGGAGTTGGAGGGCCTCCTCACTCGAGGTCGGTGTGCCCACGGAGCGAACCCTGCAACTTCAGGGCATGGTTGGTGGTTAGGATCACCACGTGGGGTCCTTTTCCCTTAGGAGGGAGGTGGCCTTTTGGGCTGCTGATTTCCAGGTTTTTAGATACCGCCAGTATCTTGGCCAGATGTGGCAGTGGGCCAAGCCCCTTAGTGACCGTAGTTTATCCTACCTGGATGGCATTCTTGCATTGTTCCATTTCAAGTGGTCCCAGTTTTTGCACTAATTCTCCAATGGCGATTCACCTTTCACCGGGAATGTAAAGGTCAAAGGGTTTAGCTAAATTAGGGAGTTCCAGGGCAAGGGTCTGAATTGACTGCTCTTTCCATTCTTGAAAGGCCACTTCTGGATTCTATTCAAAAGGATCATCATCTTTTCCTTTCAGTGTTTCATATAGAGGCCCAGCTAGTAGACTGTAGTTAGGGATCCAGAAGCAGCAAACCCTGGCCTCCCCAGGAACCCCTAAGCTGTCTTCTAGTTTTAGAAAGGGGTAAGGCTGAAAATGGTTTCTTCCCTTTCCTGGGATGGGCTTCTCTGACCTTCTGTGAGAATGAAGCCCAGGCAGGTCACCGCAGTCTGTGATATTTGAGCTTTTTCTTGGACAACTTCTATCCTTTATTGGCTTGGTAGTTCAGAGGCCTCCTTAGTAGGGCTGGTGATCAGAATGTCGTCTGCATATTGAAGGAGGGTTTCCTTTTCCAGAGGTAGAACTTTTAGGTCTTTAGCTAAGCTTTCCCCAAAGATGGTGTGGGAATTTTTGCACCCTTGGGGCCAGACGGCCCGGAAGTATTGTTTTAGTTGTATGTTGAGTCCTGCCACTCACAAGCCAAAATTTCTTGTGACTCTGGGACTAATGGAATACAAAAGAAGGCATCATTGAAGACTAATACAGAATACCATGTCCTGGTGGTTGGTAGAATGACCAGCAGGGTGTAGGAATTAGGAGCAACTGGAGGTATATCCTCGGTGGCTTCACTGACTGTCCTGACATCCTTTACCAGGTCCCCAGCAGCCCATGGGGCTCTCGTGGTCAGACCAATCCCAGAATATGGAGCTCACCTGGGCAGGTACCCCACCCCCACCCCAGCCCACGGGGCTCTCGTGGTCAGGCCCCTCCCAGGATACAGAGCTACCCTTGCAGGTACCGTGGCAGGGCTGGGCACACAGGAACCGTGCACATAGCCCTCATTGCAGAGCACCCCCAGCTCACCTGTCGCTCAGAGCTGACACAGAGCACCTCAGAGCAGGACTTGAACTAACAAACAGCAGCTGCGACAGGTCTGTGACCCTGGGCATCACTCCGTGAGGCCTCCCTCCACCTGGTCTTCCAGAGACTTCCACTGCACCCGGGGCACCAGGCCTCTGTCTCCAACCACCACCCACCCCTCCTCTCCCTGACTCCTGGGTTCCTCTCATTAGGAGAGGGTTTTCTTGAAGTTGTCTCCCACTCATGGGCCAGATAAAATGATTAGAAAACAAGCCAAAGCTGCAGCCCCTTGTCTATCCTGACTCTCAGGAGCCCACACCTGTTCCTTGGACCTGGCCGGTTCAGCAAGTTCCATTTTCTGCAACTGTGAGCCACTGAGGGGTGATGATTGGCTGACCTGGGCAGCCTTACCGTGCCGGCCAGCCCTCCCCAGGTGTGCCTGGGTTGAGATCAATATAAATACCACTCCAGGCAGCAAGAGCCCCTGCAGCCGTGCCTGACGCCATTTTCTCTGCCCTGTCAGCAGTCTCGGGGCTGGGCTGGTGGGAGGGAGTGAGAGGCCACGGCTTTGTGGGTGGCCCAGTGTGAGTGGGGCTCTGCTGGACTTTCTGCAGCAGTTGCCAGGCTGCCACCTGCTAAAGAAGAGGATGTGTCACCCATACCTGCTGCTGGAATTTCTCCCTGGGCAGAGGTGAGGAAGGAAAAAAGCAGTGGGGGCAGGGACAGGACGGGTATCTCAGGCAGGGAAATGGAAATCTTCCAGAAGAGCACCCAGGGCCAGGACCATCCTGGCTGGCCTGCAGGCACCAAGTCGGCCGGCATGCTGTCACTCGTGTGGCTCTATGGCCCTTCCTCTAGGCTTTCAAGTCCTTGTATATATTCAGGTGTTTTACCTGGGACGGGTGGGAATAGTTCAGCAGCAACTGGCCTGGGGCTCAGCTCACGTTTACTCACAGATGCCTCGGCACGGTGCCCCAGCTTTGCAATGAGGACGCTTGTTGCGTGGGGGCTGCTGGCTGAATGGGAGACGATTCCCCACCACTGACCAACTTCAGAATTGTTTACAACTGGAGCAAGTGCCCTGATACGGTTTTCCTCTGTGTAACTGGTGGGTTCTGTGTTTTTTTTCTCTTTTTCGTTTTTGGTTCAAGGTAGATTTTATTCCTCTTTTTTGTATTTACAGATATAAGCATGGAAATAATTTATTCATATAAATACATGTATGTGCAGGGAATAATTGTTTTTTCTGTTTTATTTTTTAAATTTTACTTCTTTTTAATTTTGAATTTTATTTTATATTTTTATACAGCAGGTTCTTATTGGTTATCTATTTTATACATATAAATGTATACATGCCAATCCCAGTCTCTCAACTCCTCCCACCACCACCCCCCAACAGCTTTCCCCCCTTGTTGTCCATACGTTTGTTGTCTACATCTGTTGCTCTGTTTATGCCTTGCAAAATGGTTAATCTGTACAGTTTTTCTAGGTTCCACATATATGCATGAATATACAAGATTTGTTTTTCTCTTTCTGACTTACTTCACTCTGTATGACAGTCTCTAGATCCATCGACGTCTCTACAAATGACCCAATTTCATTCCTTTTCATGGCTTAGTAATATTCCATTTTATATATGTACCACAGCTTTATGCATTCGTCTGTCTGTGGGCATTTAGGTTGCTTCCATTACCTCGATATTGTAAATAGTGATGCAATGAACATTGCGGTGAATGACTCTTTTTGATTTATGGTTTTGTCTGGGTATATGTCCAGTACTGGGATTGCTGTATCCTATGGTAATTCTATTGTTAGTTTCTTAAGAAATTCCATATTGTTCTCCATAATGACTGTATCAATTTATATTCCCAACAATAGTGGAAGAGGGTTCCTTTTCTCCACACCCTTTCCAGCATTTTTTGTTTGTAGATTTTCAATGATGCCTATTCTACCAGGTGTGAGGTGATACCTCATTGTTGAATCCATTTCGTTGAGCAAGGGGTAGCTCTTGTCTATTACATATTTGGCTTATGGAACGGTATCTGTGCTAATTTCAAACTCTGCTTTTATGCAGCACCCCAACTCACCTTCCCCCTTAAGCAGGCATAAGTTGGTTTTCTAAACTTGAGACCCTGTTCTGTTTTGTAATTCAGTTCATGTGTAGCCAAGTTCACATTCCGTGTATTAGTGATACCTTATGATGTTTCTTTTTCTGTGTGACTTATTTCACTTAGAATCATCGTGCCTCAATCCACTCATTATGCTGGTACGGGCCTGGTGACATAGATTTCATTGCTGAGTGGTATTCTGTTGTACAGAAGTACCGCAACTTCTTTATGCATTATTTGCTCTCTGGGATATTTAACTTGTGCCGTAGAAGAGATTCCTGTAAAAAGAGCCGTCCCAAATTTTGGGGTTGCTGTGTCTTTTTGATATTAATTTCCCTAAGCTATAGGACCATAAGTGGAAGTGCCCTAGGCTCTGTTGCTTTGTTTTTTAGATGTTTCAGGAAACACCATACACTTCTCCCGAGTGTCTGTTGGCAATTTACATCCCGCCCATCAGCATAACAAGGCTCCCAGTTCTCCATGGCCTGTCCTGCCTTTCTGGATTTTACACTTTATTCTGATGGCCCTTTTGACCGGGGGGAAGTGAGACTTCATTGTAGTGCAGATTTCCTTTGCAAGCTTGCTTGGTTGGCCAAAAAGGGCGTATGCGTTTTTTCCTGAATATATTCAGGAAAAAACGCATATGCCCTTTTGGCAAAGTGCATCATTGTGGACGTTCTGACTCTTTTCCTACGCTTTCAATGCAATTCCAGTCTACCTCCTGAAATCGGTATCCTGCAATTCTGTCCCGCTTTCAAGTCCTCTTGGAAGCCTTACTTCAGTCTATTTTTGGACGATAGCTGTCATTTATAACTCTGCAGGTTTGTGAATTACAGAGGCCCTGAGCTCCTTTCTTCAACTCACTTTCTTTTGAGCTGGCCGCAACACCGCAGGATGGCTTCAGGCCCTAATCTGGTTCCGGCACGGCACGCTGAGCCTTTGGTTATTTCCTCTTCCTGGTGGGAAATGAGAGTTAAATTTGCCCGTCCAGACACCTCCAGCTAGTCTCTCATTGGTTCTCCCTATTCCTGTTCATCTTCCGCAGAAATTGCAAACTGTGCCAAACAGGAGGTTAAAGGCGCTGACTCTCCAAGTTGGGAGAGTGTTAGTAAAGGGTCTGGAATGTTGCACCCGAGTACCAGGGGAGGAAAACTGAGACATATTTGAACACGTCTCCCGTTCACACGGTTGATCATACTCGGGGTTCCACATGCATGTTTTAGCTGAAGGAAGAATACCTTAAACCTGGAGAGTTGAGACCCGTGGAATGGGTACCATGCAATATGACTTCAAAGGGTCTTCATTTGCTCACCGAATCTCTCCAATCCTATCACTGCTGCGTTTATGACCCTTGTACACACGCTTGATTCTCTTTTGGAGACATAGGACTCCATAGGTTTTAAGATACTTACTAGTCTGGTATATTCTTAGGCGTTTAATATGGGGTGTGGAGTCCATTTCGTTGAGCAAGGAGTAGCTCTTGTCTATTCCATATTTGGCTTAAGGAACTTTATCTGTGCTCATTTCAGTCTCTGGTTTTATGCAGCACCCCAACTCACCTTTCCACTTAAGCAAGCATAAGTTGGTTTTCTAAATTTGAGACCCTGTTCTGTTCTGTAATTCAGTTCCTGTGTAGCCAAGTTTCCATTCCGTGTATTACTGATATCTTATGATGTTTCTTTTTCTTTGTGACTTATTTCAGTTAGAATCATCATACCTGAATCCACTCATTGTGCTGCTAAGGGCCTGATGACATAGACTTCATTGCTGAGTGATACTGCATTGTACGTAAGTACCACAAGTTCTTTATCCATTTTTCACTTTCTGCGATGTTGAACTTGTACTGTAAACGAGGTTCTTGTAAACAGAGCCGTTCCAAACTTTGGGGTGGCTGTGTCTTTTTGATTTTAAATTCCCTAAGCTATAGGACCATAAGTGGAAGTGCCCTAGGCTCTGTTGCTTTGTTTTTTAGATGTTTCAGGAAACACCATACACTTCTCCCGAGTGGTTGTTTCCAATTTACATCCCGCCCATCAGCATAACAAGGCTCCCAGTTCTCCATGGCCTGTCCTGCCTTTCTGGATTTTACACTTTTTTCAGATGGCCCTTTTGACCGGGGGGAAGTGAGACTTCATTGTAGTGCAGATTTCCTTTGCAAGCTTGCTTGGTTGGCCAAAAAGGGCGTATGCGTGTTTTCCTGAATATATTCAGGAAAAAACGCATACGCCCTTTTTGGCCAAGTGCATCATTGTGGACGTTCTGCCTCTTTTCCTATGCTTTCAATGCAATTCCAGTCTACCTCCTGAAATCGGTTTCCTGCAATTCTGCCCCGCTTTCAAGTCCTCTTGGCAGCCTTACTTCAGTCTATTTTTGGACGATAGCTGTCATTTATAACTCTGCAGGTTTGTGAATTACAGTGCCCCTGAGCTCCTTTCTTCAACTCGCTTTCTTGTGAGCTGGCCGCAACACCGCAGGATGGCTTCAGGCCCTAATCTGGTTCCGGCACGGCACGCTGAGCCTTTGGTTATTTCCTCTTCCTGGTGGGAAATGAGAGTTAAATTTGCCCGTCCAGACACCTCCAGCTAGTCTCTCATTGGTTCTCGCTATTCCTGTTCATCTTCCGCAGAAATTGCAAACTGGGCCAAACAGGAGGTTAAAGGCGCTGACTCTCCAAGTGGGGAGAGTGTTAGTAAAGCGTCTGGAATGTTGCACCCGAGTACCAGGGGAGGAAAACTGAGACATATTTGAACACGTCTCCCGTTCACATAGTTGATCATACTCTGGGTTCCACATGCATCTTTTAGTTGAAGGAAGAATACCTTAAACCTGTGTATTTGAAACCCGTGGAATGGGTACCATGCAATATGACTTCAAAGGGTCTTCATTTGCTCACCGAACCTCTCCAATCCTATCACTGCTGCGTTTATGCCCCTGTACACATGCTTGATTCTCTTTCGGAGACATAGCAATCCATAGGTTTTAAGATACTTACTAGTCAGGTACATTCTTAGGCGTTTAATATGGGGTGTTGAGTCCGTTTCGTTGAGCAAGGAGTAGCTCTTGTCTAGTCCATATTTGGCTTAAGGAACTTTATCTGTGCTCATTTCAATCTCTGGTTTTATGCAGCACCCCAACTCACCTTTCCCCTTAAGCAAGCATAAGTTGGTTTTCTAAATTTGAGACCCTGTTCTGTTCTGTAATTCAGTTCCTGTGTAGCCAAGTTTCCATTCCGTGTATTACTGATATCTTATGATGTTTCTTTTTCTGTGTGACTTATTTCAGTTAGAATCATCATACCTGAATCCACTCATTGTGCTGCTAAGGGCCTGATGACACAGATTTCATTGCTGAGTGATATTGCTTTGTAAGTAAATACCACAACTTCTTTATCCATTTTTCAATTTCTGCGATGTTGAACTTGTACTGTAAACGAGGTTCTTGTAAACAGAGCCGTTCGAAATTTTGGGGTGGCTGTGTCTTTTGATTTTAAATTCCCTAAGCTATAGGACCATAAGTGGAAGTGCCCTAGGCTCTGTTGCTTTGTTTTTTAGATGTTTCAGGAAACACCATACACTTCTTCCAAGTGTTTGTTGGCAATTTACATCCCGCCCTTCAGCATAACAAGGCTCCCAGTTCTCCATGGCCTGTCCTGCCTTTCTGGATTTTACACTTTTTTCAGATGGCCCTTTTGACCGGGGGGAAGTGAGACTTCATTGTAGTGCAGATTTCCTTTGCAAGCTTGCTTGGTTGGCCAAAAAGGGCGTATGCGTTTTTTCCTGAATATATTCAGGAAAAAACGCATACGCCCTTTTTGGCCAAGTGCATCATTGTGGACGTTCTGCCTCTTTTCCTATGCTTTCAATGCAATTCCAGTCTACCTCCTGAAATCGGTTTCCTGCAATTCTGCCCCGCTTTCAAGTCCTCTTGGCAGCCTTACTTCAGTCTATTTTTGGACGATAGCTGTCATTTATAACTCTGCAGGTTTGTGAATTACAGTGCCCCTGAGCTCCTTTCTTCAACTCGCTTTCTTTTGAGCTGGCCGCAACACCGCAGGATGGCTTCAGGCCCTAATCTGCTCCGGCACGGCACACTGAGCCTTTGGTTATTTCCTCTTCCTGGTGGGAAATGAGAGTTAAATTTGCCCGTCCAGACACCTCCAGCTAGCCTCTTATTGGTTCTCGATATTCCTGTTCATCTTCCGCAGAAATTGCAAACTGGGCCAAACAGGAGGTTAAAGGCGCTGACTTTCCAAGTGGGGAGAGTGTTCGTAAAGCGTCTGGAATGTTGCACCCGAGTACCAGGGGAGGAAAACTGAGACATATTTGAACACGTCTCCCATTCACATGGTTGATCATACTTGGGTTCCACATGCATGTTTTAGCTGAGGAAGAATACCTAAAACCTGGGTAGTTGAAACCCATGGAACGGGTACCATGCAATATGACTTCAAAGGGTCTTCATTTGCTCACCGAACCTCTCCAATCCTATCACTGCTGCGTTTATGCCCCTGTACACATGCTTGATTCTCTTTCGGAGACATAGCAATCCATAGGTTTTAAGATACTTACTAGTCAGGTACATTCTTAGGCGTTTAATATGCGGTGTTGAGTCCATTTCGTTGAGCAAGGAGTAGCTCTTGTCTATTCCATATTTGGCTTAAGGAACTTTATCTGTGCTCATTTCAATCTCTGGTTTTATGCAGCACCCCAACTCACCTTTCCCCTTAAGCAAGCATAAGTTGGTTTTCTAAATTTGAGACCCTGTTCTGTTCTGTAATTCAGTTCCTCTGTAGCCAAGTTTCCATTCCGTGTATTACTGATATCTTATGATGTTTCTTTTTCTGTGTGACTTATTTCAGTTAGAATCATCATACCTGAATCCACTCATTGTGCTGCTAAGGGCCTGATGACACAGATTTCATTGCTGAGTGATATTGCTTTGTAAGTAAATACCACAACTTCTTTATCCATTTTTCAATTTCTGCGATGTTGAACTTGTACTGTAAACGAGGTTCTTGTAAACAGAGGCGTCCCAAACTTTGGGGTGGCTGTGTCTTTTTGATTTTAATTTCCCTAAGCTATAGGACCATAAGTGGCAGTGCCCTAGGCTCTGTTGCTTTGTTTTTTAGATGTTTCAGGAAACACCATACACTTCTCCTGAGTGTCTGTTGGTAATTTACATCCCGCCCATCAGCATAACAAGGCTCCCAGTTCTCCATGGCCTGTCCTGCCTTTCTGGATTTTACACTTTTTTCAGATGGCCCTTTTGACCGGGGGGAAGTGAGACTTCATTGTAGTGCAGATTTCCTTTGCAAGTTTGCTTGGTTGGCCAAAAAGGGCGTATGCGTTTTTTCCTGAATATATTCAGGAAAAAACGCATGCGCCCTTTTTGCCCAAGTGCATCATTGTGGACGTTCTGCCTCTTTTCCTATGTTTTCAATGCAATTCCAGTCTACCTCCTGAAATCGGTTTCCTGCAAATCTGCCCCGCTTTCAAGTCCTCTTCGCAGCCTTACTTCAGTCTATTTTTGGACGATAGCTGTCATTTATAACTCTGCTGGTTTGTCAATTGCAGTGCCCCTGAGCTCCTTTCTTCAACTCGCTTTCTTGTGACCTGGCCGCAACACCGCAGGATGGCTTCAGGCCCTAATCTGGTTCTGGCCCGGCATGCTGAGCCTTTGGTTAATTCCTCTTCCTGGTGGGAAATGAGAGTTAAATTTGCCCGTCCAGACACCTCCAGCTAGTCTTTCATTGGTTCTCGCTATTCCTGTTCATCTTCCACAGAAATTGCAAACTGGGCCAAACAGGTGGTTAAAGGGACTGACTCTCCAAGTGGGGAGAGTGTTAGTAAAGCGTCTGGAATGTTGCACCCGAGTACCAGGGTACGAAAACTGAGACATATTTGAACACGTTTCCCGATCACATGGTTGATCATACTCTGAGTTCCACATGCATGTTTTAGCTGAAGGAAGAATACCTTAAACCTGGAGAGTTGAGACCCGTGTAATGGGTACCATGCAATATGACTTCAAAGGGTCTTCATATGCTCACCGAACCTCTCCAATCCTATCACTGCTGCGTTTATGCCCCTGTACACATGCTTGATTCTCTTTCGGAGACATAGCAATCCATAGGTTTTAAGATACTTACTAGTCAGGTACATTCTTAGGCGTTTAATATGGGGTGTTCAATCCATTTCGTTGAGCAAGGAGTAGCTCTTGTCTATTCCATATTTGGCTTAAGGAACTTTATCTGTGCTCATTTCAATCTCTGGTTTTATGCAGCACCCCAACTCACTTTTCCCCTTAAGCAAGCATAAGTTGGTTTTCTAAATTTGAGACCCTGTTCTGTTCTGTAATTCAGTTCCTGTGTAGCCAAGTTTACATTCCGTGTATTACTGATATCTTATGATGTTTCTGTTTCTGTGTGACTTATTTCAGTTAGAATCATCATACCTGAATCCACTCATTGTGCTGCTAAGGGCCTGATGACACAGATTTTATTGCTGAGTGATATTGCTTTGTAAGTAAATACCACAACTTCTTTATCCATTTTTCACTTTCTGCGATGTTGAACTTGTACTGTAAACGAGGTTCTTGTAAACAGAGCTGATCCAAACTTTGGGGTGGCTGTGTCTTTTTGATTTTAATTTCCCTAAGCTATAGGACCATAAGTGGAAGTGCCCTAGGTTCTGTTGCTTTGTTTTTTAGATGTTTCAGGAAACACCATACACTTCTCCCGAGTGGTTGTTGGCAATTTACATCCCGCCCATCAGCATAACAAGGCTCCCAGTTCTCCATGGCCTGTCCTGCCTTTCTGGATTTTACACTTTTTTCAGATGGCCCTTTTGACCGGGGGGAAGTGAGACTTCATTGTAGTGCAGATTTCCTTTGCAAGCTTGCTTGGTTGGCCAAAAAGTGCGTATGCGTTTTTTCCTGAATATATTCAGGAAAAAACGCATACGCCCTTTTTGGCCAAGTGCATCATTGTGGACGTTCTGCCTCTTTTCCTATGCTTTCAATGCAATTCCAGTCTACCTCCTGAAATCGGTTTCCTGCAATTCTGCTCCGCTTTCAAGTCCTCTTGGCAGCCTTACTTCAGTGTATTTTTGGACGATAGCTGTCATTTATAACTCTGCAGGTTTGTGAATTACAGTGCCCCTGAGCTCCTTTCTTCAACTCGCTTTCTTTTGAGCTGGCCGCAACACCGCAGGATGGCTTCAGGCCCTAATCTGGTTCCGGTACCGCACGCTGAGCCTTTGGTTATTTCCTCTTCCTGGTGGGAAATGAGAGTTAAATTTGCCCGTCCAGACACCTCCAGCTAGTCTCTCATTGGTTCTCGCTATTCCTGTTCATCTTCCGCAGAAATTGCAAACTGGGCCAAACCGGAGGTTAAAGGGACTGACTCTCCAAGTCGGGAGAGTGTTAGTACAGCGTCTGGAATGTTGCACCCGAGGACCAGGGTACGAAAACTGAGACATATTTGAACACGTCTCCCAATCACATGGTTGATCATACTTGGGTTCCACATTCATGTTTTAGCTGAAGGAAGAATACCTTAAACCTGGAGAGTTGAGACCCGTGGAATGGGTACCATACAATATGACTTTAAAGGGTCTTCATTTGCTCACCGAACCTCTCCAGTCTTATCACTGCTGCGTTTATGCCCCTGTACACACGCTTGATTCTCTTTTGGAGACATAGCAATCCATAGGTTTTAAGATACTTACTAGTCAGGTACATTCTTAGGCGTTTAATATGGGGTTTTGAGTCCATTTCGTTGAGCAAGGAGTAGCTCTTGTCTATTCCATATTTGGCTTAAGGAACTTTATCTGTGCTCATTTCAATCTCTGGTTTTATGCAGCACCCCAACTCACCTTTCCCCTTAAGCAAGCATAAGTTGGTTTTCTAAATTTGAGACCCTGTTCTGTTTTGGAATGCAGTTCCTGTGTAGCCAAGTTTACATTCCGTGTATTAGTGATATCTTATGATGTTTCTTTTTCTGTGTGACTTATTTCAGTTAGAATCATCGTACCTGAATCCACTCATTATGCTGCTACTGGCCTGATGACATAGATTTCATTGCTGAGTGATACTGCATTGTACGTAAGTACCACAAGTTCTTTATCCATTTTTCACTTTCTGTGATATTGAACTTGTACGGTAAAAGAGGTTCTTGTAAACGGAGGCGTCCCAAACTTTGGGGTGGCTGTGTCTTTTTGATTTTAATTTCCCTAAGCTATAGGACCATAAGTGGAAGTGCCCTAGGCTCTGTTGCTTTGTTTTTTAGATGTTTCAGGAAACACCATACACTTCTCCTGAGTGTCTGTTGGCAACTTACATCCCGCCCATCAGCATAACAAGGCTCCCAGTTCTCCATGGCCTGTCCTGCCTTTCTGGATTTTACACTTTTTTCAGATGGCCCTTTTGACCGGGGAGAAGTGAGACTTCATTGTAGTGCAGATTTCCTTTGCAAGTTTGCTTGGTTGGCCAAAAAGGGCGTATGCGTTTTTTCCTGAATATATTCAGGAAAAAACGCATACGCCCTTTTTGGCCAAGTGCATCATTGTGGTACGTTCTGCCTCTTTTCCTATGCTTTCAATGCAATTCCAGTCTACCTCCTGAAATCGGTTTCCTGCAATTCTGCCCCGCTTTCAAGTCCTCTTGGCAGCCTTACTTCAGTCTATTTTTGGACGATAGCTGTCATTTATAACTCTGCAGGTTTGTGAATTACAGTGCCCCTGAGCTCCTTTCTTCAACTCGCTTTCTTGTGACCTGGCCGCAACACCGCAGGATGTCTTCAGGCCCTAATCTGGTTCTGGCATGGCACGCTGAGCCTTTGGTTAATTCCTCTTCCTGGTGGGAAATGAGAGTTAAATTTGCCCATCCAGACACCTCCAGCTAGTCTCTCATTGGTTCTCGCTATTCCTGTTCATCTTCCGCAGAAATTGCAAACTGGGCCAAACAGGAGGTTAAAGGGACTGACTCTCCAAGTGGGGAGAGTGTTAGTAAAGCGTCTGGAATGTTGCACCCGAGTACCAGGGGAGGAAAACTGAGACATATTTGAACACGTCTCCCGTTCGCATGGTTGATCATACTTGGGTTCCACATGCATGTTTTAGCTGAAGGAAGAATACCTTAAACCTGGAGAGTTAAGACCCGTGTAATGGGTACCATGCAATATGACTTCAAAGGGTCTTCATTTGCTCACCGAACCTCTCCAATCCTATCACTGCTGCGTTTATGCCCCTGTACACATGCTTGATTCTCTTTCGGAGACATAGCAATCCATAGGTTTTAAGATACTTACTAGTCAGGTACATTCTTAGGCGTTTAATATGCGGTGTTGAGTCCATTTCGTTGAGCAAGGAGTAGCTCTTGTCTATTCCATATTTGACTTAAGGAACTTTATCTGTGCTCATTTCAATCTCTGGTTTTATGCAGCAGCCCAACTCACCTTTACCCTTAAGCAAGCATAAGTTGGTTTTCTAAATTTGAGACCCTGTTCTGTTCTGTAATTCAGTTCCTGTGTAGCGAAGTTTACATTCCGTGTATTACTGATATCTTATGATGTTTCTTTTTCTGTGTGACTTATTTCAGTTAGAATCATCATACCTGAATCCACTCATTGTGCTGCTAAGGGCCTTGTGACACAGATTTCATTGCTGAGTGATATTGCTTTGTAAGTAAATACCACAACTTCTTTATCCATTTTTCACTATCTGCGATGTTGAACTTGTACTGTAAACGAGGTTCTTGTAAACAGAGCCGTTCCAAACTTTGGGGTGGCTGTGTCTTTTTGATTTTAATTTCCCTAAACTATAGGACCATAAGTGGAAGTGCCCTAGGTTCTGTTGCTTTGTTTTTTAGATGTTTCAGGAAACACCATACACTTCTCCCGAGTGGTTGTTGGCAATTTACATCCCGCCCATCAGCATAACAAGGCTCCCAGTTCTCCATGGCCTGTCCTGCCTTTCTGGATTTTACACTTTTTTCAGATGGCCCTTTTGACCGGGGGGAAGTGAGACTTCATTGTAGTGCAGATTTCCTTTGCAAGCTTGCTTGGTTGGCCAAAAAGGGCGTATGCGTTTTTTCCTGAATATATTCAGGAAAAAACGCATACGCCCTTTTTGGCCAAGTGCATCATTGTGGATATTCTGCCTCTTTTCCTATGCTTTCAATGCAATTCCAGTCTACCTCCTGAAATCGGTTTCCTGCAATTCTGCCCCGCTTTCAAGTCCTCTTGGCAGCCTTACTTCAGTATATTTTTGGACGATAGCTGTCATTTATAACTCTGCAGGTTTGTGAATTACAGTGCCCCTGAGCTCCTTTCTTCAACTCGCTTTCTTGTGACCTGGCCGCAACACCGCAGGATGGCTTCAGGCCCTAATCTGGTTCCGGCCCGGCATGCTGAGCCTTTGGTTAATTGCTCTTCCTGGTGGGAAATGAGAGTTAAATTTGCCCGTCCAGACACCTCCAGCTAGCCTCTCATTGGTTCTCGCTATTCCTGTTCATCTTCCGCAAAAATTGCAAACTGGGCCAAACAGGAGGTTAAAGGGACTGACTCTCCAAGTCGGGAGAGTGTTAGTAAAGCGTCTGGAATGTTGCACCCGAGTACCAGGGGAGGAAAACTGAGACATATTTGAACACGTCTCCCGTTCACATGGTTGATCATACTCTGGGTTCCACATTCATGTTTTAGCTGAAGGAAGAATACCTTAAACCTGGAGAGTTGAGACCCGTGGAATGGGTACCATACAATATGACTTCAAAGGGTCTTCATTTGCTCACCGAACCTCTCCAATCTTATCACTGCTGCGTTTATGCCCCTGTACACACGCTTGATTCTCTTTTGGAGACATAGCAATCCATAGGTTTTAAGATACTTACTAGTCAGGTACATTCTTAGGCGTTTAATATGGGGTTTTGAGTCCATTTCGTTGAGCAAGGAGTAGCTCTTGTCTATTCCATATTTGGCTTAAGGAACTTTATCTGTGCTCATTTCAATCTCTGGTTTTATGCAGCACCCCAACTCACCTTTCCCCTTAAGCAAGCATAAGTTGGTTTTCTAAATTTGAGACCCTGTTCTGTTTTGGAATGCAGTTCCTGTGTAGCCAAGTTTACATTCCGTGTATTAGTGATATCTTATGATGTTTCTTTTTCTGTGTGACTTATTTCAGTTAGAATCATCGTACCTGAATCCACTCATTATGCTGCTACTGGCCTGATGACATAGATTTCATTGCTGAGTGATACTGCATTGTACGTAAGTACCACAAGTTCTTTATCCATTTTTCACTTTCTGTGATATTGAACTTGTACGGTAAAAGAAGTTCTTGTAAACGGAGGCGTCCCAAACTTTGGGGTGGCTGTTTCTTTTTGATTTTAATTTCCCTAAGCTATAGGACCATAAGTGGAAGTGCCCTAGGCTCTGTTGCTTTGTTTTTTAGATGTTTCAGGAAACACCATACACTTCTCCTGAGTGTCTGTTGGCAACTTACATCCCGCCCATCAGCATAACAAGGCTCCCAGTTCTCCATTGCCTGTCCTGCCTTTCTGGATTTTACACTTTTTTCAGATGGCCCTTTTGACCGGGGGGAAGTGAGACTTCATTGTAGTGCAGATTTCCTTTGCAAGTTTGCTTGGTTGGCCAAAAAGGGCGTATGCGTTTTTTCCTGAATATATTCAGGAAAAAACGCATACGCCCTTTTTGGCCAAGTGCATCATTGTGGTACGTTCTGCCTCTTTTCCTATGCTTTCAATGCAATTCCAGTCTACCTCCTGAAATCGGTTTCCTGCAATTCTGCCCCGCTTTCAAGTCCTCTTGGCAGCCTTACTTCAGTCTATTTTTGGACGATAGCTGTCATTTATAACTCTGCAGGTTTGTGAATTACAGTGCCCCTGAGCTCCTTTCTTCAACTCGCTTTCTTGTGACCTGGCCGCAACACCGCAGGATGTCTTCAGGCCCTAATCTGGTTCTGGCACGGCACGCTGAGCCTTTGGTTAATTCCTCTTCCTGGTGGGAAATGAGAGTTAAATTTGCCCATCCAGACACCTCCAGCTAGTCTCTCATTGGTTCTCGCTATTCCTGTTCATCTTCCGCAGAAATTGCAAACTGGGCCAAACAGGAGGTTAAAGGGACTGACTCTCCAAGTGGGGAGAGTGTTAGTAAAGCGTCTGGAATGTTGCACCCGAGTACCAGGGGAGGAAAACTGAGACATATTTGAACACGTCTCCCGTTCGCATGGTTGATCATACTTGGGTTCCACATGCATGTTTTAGCTGAAGGAAGAATACCTTAAACCTGGAGAGTTAAGACCCGTGTAATGGGTACCATGCAATATGACTTCAAAGGGTCTTCATTTGCTCACCGAACCTCTCCAATCCTATCACTGCTGCGTTTATGCCCCTGTACACATGCTTGATTCTCTTTCGGAGACATAGCAATCCATAGGTTTTAAGATACTTACTAGTCAGGTACATTCTTAGGCGTTTAATATGCGGTGTTGAGTCCATTTCGTTGAGCAAGGAGTAGCTCTTGTCTATTCCATATTTGACTTAAGGAACTTTATCTGTGCTCATTTCAATCTCTGGTTTTATGCAGCAGCCCAACTCACCTTTACCCTTAAGCAAGCATAAGTTGGTTTTCTAAATTTGAGACCCTGTTCTGTTCTGTAATTCAGTTCCTGTGTAGCGAAGTTTACATTCCGTGTATTACTGATATCTTATGATGTTTCTTTTTCTGTGTGACTTATTTCAGTTAGAATCATCATACCTGAATCCACTCATTGTGCTGCTAAGGGCCTTGTGACACAGATTTCATTGCTGAGTGATATTGCTTTGTAAGTAAATACCACAACTTCTTTATCCATTTTTCACTATCTGCGATGTTGAACTTGTACTGTAAACGAGGTTCTTGTAAACAGAGCCGTTCCAAACTTTGGGGTGGCTGTGTCTTTTTGATTTTAATTTCCCTAAGCTATAGGACCATAAGTGGAAGTGCCCTAGGTTCTGTTGCTTTGTTTTTTAGATGTTTCAGGAAACACCATACACTTCTCCCGAGTGGTTGTTGGCAATTTACATCCCGCCCATCAGCATAACAAGGCTCCCAGTTCTCCATGGCCTGTCCTGCCTTTCTGGATTTTACACTTTTTTCAGATGGCCCTTTTGACCGGGGGGAAGTGAGACTTCATTGTAGTGCAGATTTCCTTTGCAAGCTTGCTTGGTTGGCCAAAAAGGGCGTATGCGTTTTTTCCTGAATATATTCAGGAAAAAACGCATACGCCCTTTTTGGCCAAGTGCATCATTGTGGATATTCTGCCTCTTTTCCTATGCTTTCAATGCAATTCCAGTCTACCTCCTGAAATCGGTTTCCTGCAATTCTGCCCCGCTTTCAAGTCCTCTTGGCAGCCTTACTTCAGTATATTTTTGGACGATAGCTGTCATTTATAACTCTGCAGGTTTGTGAATTACAGTGCCCCTGAGCTCCTTTCTTCAACTCGCTTTCTTGTGACCTGGCCGCAACACCGCAGGATGGCTTCAGGCCCTAATCTGGTTCCGGCCCGGCATGCTGAGCCTTTGGTTAATTGCTCTTCCTGGTGGGAAATGAGAGTTAAATTTGCCCGTCCAGACACCTCCAGCTAGCCTCTCATTGGTTCTCGCTATTCCTGTTCATCTTCCGCAAAAATTGCAAACTGGGCCAAACAGGAGGTTAAAGGGACTGACTCTCCAAGTCGGGAGAGTGTTAGTAAAGCGTCTGGAATGTTGCACCCGAGTACCAGGGGAGGAAAACTGAGACATATTTGAACACGTCTCCCGTTCACATGGTTGATCATACTCTGGGTTCCACATTCATGTATTAGCTGAAGGAAGAATACCTTAAACCTGGAGAGTTGAGACCCGTGGAATGGGTACCATACAATATGACTTCAAAGGGTCTTCATTTGCTCACCGAACCTCTCCAATCTTATCACTGCTGCGTTTATGCCCCTGTACACACGCTTGATTCTCTTTTGGAGACATAGCAATCCATAGGTTTTAAGATACTTACTAGTCAGGTACATTCTTAGGCGTTTAATATGGGGTTTTGAGTCCATTTCGTTGAGCAAGGAGTAGCTCTTGTCTATTCCATATTTGGCTTAAGGAACTTTATCTGTGCTCATTTCAATCTCTGGTTTTATGCAGCACCCCAACTCACCTTTCCCCTTAAGCAAGCATAAGTTGGTTTTCTAAATTTGAGACCCTGTTCTGTTTTGGAATGCAGTTCCTGTGTAGCCAAGTTTACATTCCGTGTATTACTGATATCTTATGATGTTTCTTTTTCTGTGTGACTTATTTCAGTTAGAATCATCATACCTGAATCCACTCATTGTGCTGCTAAGGGCCTGATGACACAGATTTCATTGCTGAGTGATATTGCTTTGTAAGTAAATACCACAACTTCTTTATCCATTTTTCACTTTCTGCGATGTTGAACTTGTACTGTAAACGAGGTTCTTGTAAACAGAGCCGTTCCAAACTTTGGGGTGGCTGTGTCTTTTTCATTTTAATTTCCCTAAGCTATAGGACCATAAGTGGAAGTGCCCTAGGTTCTGTTGCTTTGTTGTTTAGTTGTTTCAGGAAACACCATACACTTCTCCCAAGTGGTTCTTGGCAATTTACATCCCACCCATCAACATAACAAGGCTCCCAGTTCTCCATGGCCTGTCCTGCCTTTCTGGATTTTACACTTTTTTCAGATGGCCCTTTTGACCGGGAGAAGTGAGACTTCATTGTAGTGCAGATTTCCTTTGCAAGCTTGCTTGGTTGGCCAAAAAGGGCGTATGCGTTTTTTCCTGAATATATTCAGGAATAAACGCATATGCCCTTTTTGGCCAAGTGCATCATTGTGGACGTTCTGCCTCTTTTCCTATGCTTTCAATGCAATTCCAGTCTACCTCCTGAAATCGGTTTCCTGCAATTCTGCCCCGCATTCAAGTCCTCTTGGCAGCCTTACTTCAGTCTATTTTTGGACGATAGCTCTCATTTATAACTCTGCAGGTTTGTGAATTACAGTGCCCCTGAGCTCGTTTCTTCAACTCGCTTTCTTGTGACCTGGCCGCAACACTGCAGGATGTCTTCAGGCCCTAATCTGGTTCCGGCACGGCACGCTGAGCCTTTGGTTATTTCCTCTTCCTGGTGGGAAATGAGAGTTAAATATGCCCAACCAGACACCTCCAGCTATTCTTTCATTGGTTCTCGCTATTTCTGTTCATTTTCCACAGAAATTGCAAACTGGGCCAAACAGGAGGTTAAAGGGACTTACTCTCCAAGTCAGGAGAGTGTTAGTAAAGCGTCTGAAATGTTGCACCCGAGTACCAGGGTACGAAAACTGAGACATATTTTAACACGTCTCCCGATCACATGGTTGATCATACTCTAGGTTCCACATGCATGTTTTAGATGAAGGAAGAATACCTTAAACCTGGGTAGTTGAAACCCGTGGAATTGGTACCATGCAATATGACTTCAAAGGGTCTTCATTTGCTCACGAACCTCTCCAATCCTATCACTGCTGCGTTTATGCCCCTGTACACATGCTTGATTCTCTTTCAGAGACATAGCAATCCATAGGTTTTAAGATACTTACTAGTCAGGTACATTCTTAGGCGTTTAATATGGGGTGTTGAGTCCATTTCGTTGAGCAAGGAGTAGCTCTTGTCTATTCCATATTTGGCTTAAGGAACTTTATCTGTGCTCATTTCAATCTCTGGTTTTATGCAGCACCCCAACTCACCTTTCCCCTTAAGCAAGCATAAGTTAGTTTTCTAAATTTGAGACCCTGTTCTGTTCTGTAATTCAGTTCCTGTGTAGCCAAGTTTCCATTCCGTGTATTACTGATATCTTATGATGTTTCTTTTTCTGTGTTACTTATTTCACTTAGAATCATCATACCTGAATCCACTCATTGTGCTGCTAAGGGCCTGATGACACAGATTTCATTGCTGAGTGATATTGCTTTGTAAGTAAATACCACAACTTCTTTCTCCATTTTTCACTTTCTGCGATGTTGAACTTGTACTGTAAACGAGGTTCTTGTAAACAGAGCCGTTCGAAATTTTGGGGTGGCTGTGTCTTTTGATTTTAAATTCCCTAAGCTATAGGACCATAAGTGGAAGTGCCCTAGGCTCTGTTGCTTTGTTTTTTAGATGTTTCAGGAAACACCATACACTTCTTCCAAGTGTTTGTTGGCAATTTACATCCCGCCCTTCAGCATAACAAGGCTCCCAGTTCTCCATGGCCTGTCCTGCCTTTCTGGATTTTACACTTTTTTCAGATGGCCCTTTTGACCGGGGGGAAGTGAGACTTCATTGTAGTGCAGATTTCCTTTGCAAGCTTGCTTGGTTGGCCAAAAAGGGCGTATGCGTTTTTTCCTGAATATATTCAGGAAAAAACGCATACGCCCTTTTTGGCCAAGTGCATCATTGTGGACGTTCTGCCTCTTTTCCTATGCTTTCAATGCAATTCCAGTCTACCTCCTGAAATCGGTTTCCTGCAATTCTGCCCCGCTTTCAAGTCCTCTTGGCAGCCTTACTTCAGTCTATTTTTGGACGATAGCTGTCATTTATAACTCTGCAGGTTTGTGAATTACAGTGCCCCTGAGCTCCTTTCTTCAACTCGCTTTCTTTTGAGCTGGCCGCAACACCGCAGGATGGCTTCAGGCCCTAATCTGCTCCGGCACGGCACACTGAGCCTTTGGTTATTTCCTCTTCCTGGTGGGAAATGAGAGTTAAATTTGCCCGTCCAGACACCTCCAGCTAGCCTCTTATTGGTTCTCGATATTCCTGTTCATCTTCCGCAGAAATTGCAAACTGGGCCAAACAGGAGGTTAAAGGCGCTGACTTTCCAAGTGGGGAGAGTGTTCGTAAAGCGTCTGGAATGTTGCACCCGAGTACCAGGGGAGGAAAACTGAGACATATTTGAACACGTCTCCCATTCACATGGTTGATCATACTTGGGTTCCACATGCATGTTTTAGCTGAGGAAGAATACCTAAAACCTGGGTAGTTGAAACCCATGGAACGGGTACCATGCAATATGACTTCAAAGGGTCTTCATTTGCTCACCGAACCTCTCCAATCCTATCACTGCTGCGTTTATGCCCCTGTACACATGCTTGATTCTCTTTCGGAGACATAGCAATCCATAGGTTTTAAGATACTTACTAGTCAGGTACATTCTTAGGCGTTTAATATGCGGTGTTGAGTCCATTTCGTTGAGCAAGGAGTAGCTCTTGTCTATTCCATATTTGGCTTAAGGAACTTTATCTGTGCTCATTTCAATCTCTGGTTTTATGCAGCACCCCAACTCACCTTTCCCCTTAAGCAAGCATAAGTTGGTTTTCTAAATTTGAGACCCTGTTCTGTTCTGTAATTCAGTTCCTCTGTAGCCAAGTTTCCATTCCGTGTATTACTGATATCTTATGATGTTTCTTTTTCTGTGTGACTTATTTCAGTTAGAATCATCATACCTGAATCCACTCATTGTGCTGCTAAGGGCCTGATGACACAGATTTCATTGCTGAGTGATATTGCTTTGTAAGTAAATACCACAACTTCTTTATCCATTTTTCAATTTCTGCGATGTTGAACTTGTACTGTAAACGAGGTTCTTGTAAACAGAGGCGTCCCAAACTTTGGGGTGGCTGTGTCTTTTTGATTTTAATTTCCCTAAGCTATAGGACCATAAGTGGCAGTGCCCTAGGCTCTGTTGCTTTGTTTTTTAGATGTTTCAGGAAACACCATACACTTCTCCTGAGTGTCTGTTGGTAATTTACATCCCGCCCATCAGCATAACAAGGCTCCCAGTTCTCCATGGCCTGTCCTGCCTTTCTGGATTTTACACTTTTTTCAGATGGCCCTTTTGACCGGGGGGAAGTGAGACTTCATTGTAGTGCAGATTTCCTTTGCAAGTTTGCTTGGTTGGCCAAAAAGGGCGTATGCGTTTTTTCCTGAATATATTCAGGAAAAAACGCATGCGCCCTTTTTGCCCAAGTGCATCATTGTGGACGTTCTGCCTCTTTTCCTATGTTTTCAATGCAATTCCAGTCTACCTCCTGAAATCGGTTTCCTGCAAATCTGCCCCGCTTTCAAGTCCTCTTCGCAGCCTTACTTCAGTCTATTTTTGGACGATAGCTGTCATTTATAACTCTGCTGGTTTGTCAATTGCAGTGCCCCTGAGCTCCTTTCTTCAACTCGCTTTCTTGTGACCTGGCCGCAACACCGCAGGATGGCTTCAGGCCCTAATCTGGTTCTGGCCCGGCATGCTGAGCCTTTGGTTAATTCCTCTTCCTGGTGGGAAATGAGAGTTAAATTTGCCCGTCCAGACACCTCCAGCTAGTCTTTCATTGGTTCTCGCTATTCCTGTTCATCTTCCACAGAAATTGCAAACTGGGCCAAACAGGTGGTTAAAGGGACTGACTCTCCAAGTGGGGAGAGTGTTAGTAAAGCGTCTGGAATGTTGCACCCGAGTACCAGGGTACGAAAACTGAGACATATTTGAACACGTTTCCCGATCACATGGTTGATCATACTCTAGGTTCCACATGCATGGTTTAGATGAAGGAAGAATACCTTAAACCTGGGTAGTTGAAACCTGTGGAATGGGTACCATGCAATATGACTTCAAAGGGTCTTCATTCACTCACGAACCTCTCCAATCCTATCACTGCTGTGTTTATGCCCCTGTACACATGCTTGATTCTCTTTTGGAGACATAGCAATCCATAGGTTTTAAGATACTTACTAGTCAGGTACATTCTTAGGCGTTTAATATGGGGTGTTGAGTCCATTTCGTTGAGCAAGGAGTAGCTCTGGTCTATTCCATATTTGGCTTAAGGAACTTTATCTGTGCTCATTTCAATCTCTGGTTTTATGCAGCACCCCAACTCACCTTTCCCCTTAAGCAAGCATAAGTTGGTTTTCTAAATTTGAGACCCTGTTCTGTTTTGGAATGCAGTTCCTGTGTAGCCAAGTTTACATTCCGTGTATTAGTGATATCTTATGATGTTTCTTTTTCTGTGTGACTTATTTCAGTTAGAATCATCATACCTGAATCCACTCATTATGCTGCTACGGGCCTGATGACATAGATTTCATTGCTGAGTGATACTGCATTGTACGTAAGTACCACAAGTTCTTTATCCATTTTTCACTTTCTGTGATATTGAACTTGTACGGTAAATGAGGTTCTTGTAAACGGAGGCGCCCCAAACTTTGGGGAGGCTGTGTCTTTTTGATTTTAATTTCCCTAAGCTATAGGACCATAAGTGGAAGTGCCCTAGGTTCTGTTGCTTTGTTTTTTAGATGTTTCAGGAAACACCATACACTTCTCCCGAGTGGTTGTTGGCAATTTACATCCCGCCCATCAGCATAACAAGGCTCCCAGTTCTCCATGGCCTGTCCTGCCTTTCTGGATTTTACACTTTTTTCAGATGGCCCTTTTGACCGGGGGGAAGTGAGACTTCATTGTAGTGCAGATTTCCTTTGCAAGCTTGCTTGGTTGGCCAAAAAGGGCGTATGCGTTTTTTCCTGAATATATTCAGGAAAAAACGCATACGCCCTTTTTGGCCAAGTGCATCATTGTGGACGTTCTGCCTCTTTTCCTATGCTTTCAATGCAATTCCAGTCTACCTCCTGAAATCGGTTTCCTGCAATTCTGCCCCGCTTTCAAGTCCTCTTGGCAGCCTTACTTCAGTCTATTTTTGGACGATAGCTGTCATTTATAACTCTGCAGTTTTGTGAATTACAGTGCCGCTGAGCTCCTTTCTTCAACTCGCTTTCTTGTGACCTGGCCGCAACACTGCAGGATGGCTTCAGGCCCTAATCTGGTTCCGGCACGGCATGCTGAGCCTTTGGTTATTTCCTCTTCCTGGTGGGAAATGAGAGTTAAATTTGCCCGTCCAGACACCTCCAGCTAGTCTCTCATTGGTTCTCGCTATTCCTGTTCATCTTCCACAGAAATTGTAAACTGGGCCAAACAGGAGGTTAAAGGGACTGACTCTCCAAGTGGGGAGAGTGTTAGTAAAGCGTCTGGAATGTTGCACCCGAGTACCAGGGTACGAAAACTGAGACATATTTGAACACGTCTCCCGATCACATGGTTGATCATACTCTAGGTTCCACATTCATGTATTAGCTGAAGGAAGAATACCTTAAACCTGGGTAGTTGAAACCCGTGGAATTGGTACCATGCAATATGACTTCAAAGGGTCTTCATTTGCTCACCGAACCTCTCCAATCCTATCACTGCTGCGTTTATGCCCCTGTACACACGCTTGATTCTCTTTTGGAGACATAGCAATCCATAGGTTTTAAGATACTTACTAGTCAGGTACATTCTTAGGCGTTTAATATGGGGTGTTGAGTCCATTTCGTTGAGCAAGGAGTAGCTCTTGTCTATTCCATATTTGACTTAAGGAACTTTATCTGTGCTCATTTCAATCTCTGGTTTTATGCAGCACCCCAACTCACCTTTACCCTTAAGCAAGCATAAGTTGTTTTTCTAAATTTGAGACCCTGTTCTGTTCTGTAATTCAGTTCCTGTGTAGCCAAGTTTCCATTCCGTGTATTACTGATATCTTATGATGTTTCTTTTTCTGTGTGACTTATTTCAGTTAGAATCATCGTACCTGAATCCACTCATTATGCTGCTACGGGCCTGATGACATAGATTTCATTGCTGAGTGATACTGCATTGTACGTAAGTACCACAAGTTCTTTATCCATTTTTCACTTTCTGTGATATTGAACTTGTACGGTAAACGAGGTTCTTGTAAACGGAGGCGTCCCAAACTTTGGGGTGGCTGTGTCTTTTTGATTTTAATTTCCCTAAGCTATAGGACCATAAGTGGAAGTGCCCTAGGCTCTGTTGCTTTGTTTTTTAGATGTTTCAGGAAACACCATACACTTCTCCTGAGTGTCTGTTGGCAATTTACATCCCGCCCATCAGCATAACAAGGCTCCCAGTTCTCAATGGCCTGTTGCCTTTCTGGATTTTACACTTTTTTCAGATGGCCCTTTTGACCAGGGGGAAGTGAGACTTCATTGTAGTGCAGATTTCCTTTGCAAGCCTGCTTGGTTGGCCAAAAAGGGCGTATGCGTTTTTTCCTGAATATATTCAGGAAAAAACGCATACGCCCTTTTTGGCCAAGTGCATCATTGTGGACGTTCTGCCTCTTTTCCTATGCTTTCAATGCAATTCCAGTGTACCCCCTGAAATCGGTTTCCTGCAATTCTGCCCCGCTTTCAAGTCCTCTTGGCAGCCTTACTTCAGTCTGTTTTTGGACGATAGCTCTCATTTATAACTCTGCAGGTTTGTGAATTACAGTGCCCCTGAGCTCCTTTCTTCAACTCGCTTTCTTGTGACCTGGCCGCAACACCGCAGGATGGCTTCAGGCCCTAATCTGGTTCTGGCACGGCACACTGAGCCTTTGGTTAATTCCTCTTCCTGGTGGGAAATGAGAGTTAAATTTTCCCGTTCAGACACCTCCAGCTAGTCTCTCATTGGTTCTCGCTATTCCTGTTCATCTTCCGCAGATATTGCAAACTGGGCCAAACAGGAGGTTAAAGGGACTGACTCTCCAAGTCGGGAGAGTGTTAGTAAAGCGTCTGGAATGTTGCACCCGAGTACCAGAGGAGGAAAACTGAGACATATTTGAATACGTCTCCCATTCACATGGTTGATCATACTCTGAGTTCCACATGCATGTTTTAGCTGAAGGAAGAATACCTTAAACCTGGAGAGTTGAGACCCGTGTAATGGGTACCATGCAATATGACTTCAAAGGGTCTTCATATGCTCACCGAACCTCTCCAATCCTATCACTGCTGCGTTTATGCCCCTGTACACATGCTTGATTCTCTTTCGGAGACATAGCAATCCATAGGTTTTAAGATACTTACTAGTCAGGTACATTCTTAGGCGTTTAATATGGGGTGTTGAATCCATTTCGTTGAGCAAGGAGTAGCTCTTGTCTATTCCATATTTGGCTTAAGGAACTTTATCTGTGCTCATTTCAATCTCTGGTTTTATGCAGCACCCCAACTCACTTTTCCCCTTAAGCAAGCATAAGTTGGTTTTCTAAATTTGAGACCCTGTTCTGTTCTGTAATTCAGTTCCTGTGTAGCCAAGTTTACATTCCGTGTATTACTGATATCTTATGATGTTTCTGTTTCTGTGTGACTTATTTCAGTTAGAATCATCATACCTGAATCCACTCATTGTGCTGCTAAGGGCCTGATGACACAGATTTTATTGCTGAGTGATATTGCTTTGTAAGTAAATACCACAACTTCTTTATCCATTTTTCACTTTCTGCGATGTTGAACTTGTACTGTAAACGAGGTTCTTGTAAACAGAGCTGATCCAAACTTTGGGGTGGCTGTGTCTTTTTGATTTTAATTTCCCTAAGCTATAGGACCATAAGTGGAAGTGCCCTAGGTTCTGTTGCTTTGTTTTTTAGATGTTTCAGGAAACACCATACACTTCTCCCGAGTGGTTGTTGGCAATTTACATCCCGCCCATCAGCATAACAAGGCTCCCAGTTCTCCATGGCCTGTCCTGCCTTTCTGGATTTTACACTTTTTTCAGATGGCCCTTTTGACCGGGGGGAAGTGAGACTTCATTGTAGTGCAGATTTCCTTTGCAAGCTTGCTTGGTTGGCCAAAAAGTGCGTATGCGTTTTTTCCTGAATATATTCAGGAAAAAACGCATACGCCCTTTTTGGCCAAGTGCATCATTGTGGACGTTCTGCCTCTTTTCCTATGCTTTCAATGCAATTCCAGTCTACCTCCTGAAATCGGTTTCCTGCAATTCTGCTCCGCTTTCAAGTCCTCTTGGCAGCCTTACTTCAGTGTATTTTTGGACGATAGCTGTCATTTATAACTCTGCAGGTTTGTGAATTACAGTGCCCCTGAGCTCCTTTCTTCAACTCGCTTTCTTTTGAGCTGGCCGCAACACCGCAGGATGGCTTCAGGCCCTAATCTGGTTCCGGTACCGCACGCTGAGCCTTTGGTTATTTCCTCTTCCTGGTGGGAAATGAGAGTTAAATTTGCCCGTCCAGACACCTCCAGCTAGTCTCTCATTGGTTCTCGCTATTCCTGTTCATCTTCCGCAGAAATTGCAAACTGGGCCAAACCGGAGGTTAAAGGGACTGACTCTCCAAGTCGGGAGAGTGTTAGTACAGCGTCTGGAATGTTGCACCCGAGGACCAGGGTACGAAAACTGAGACATATTTGAACACGTCTCCCAATCACATGGTTGATCATACTTGGGTTCCACATTCATGTTTTAGCTGAAGGAAGAATACCTTAAACCTGGAGAGTTGAGACCCGTGGAATGGGTACCATACAATATGACTTTAAAGGGTCTTCATTTGCTCACCGAACCTCTCCAATCTTATCACTGCTGCGTTTATGCCCCTGTACACACGCTTGATTCTCTTTTGGAGACATAGCAATCCATAGGTTTTAAGATACTTACTAGTCAGGTACATTCTTAGGCGTTTAATATGGGGTTTTGAGTCCATTTCGTTGAGCAAGGAGTAGCTCTTGTCTATTCCATATTTGGCTTAAGGAACTTTATCTGTGCTCATTTCAATCTCTGGTTTTATGCAGCACCCCAACTCACCTTTCCCCTTAAGCAAGCATAAGTTGGTTTTCTAAATTTGAGACCCTGTTCTGTTTTGGAATGCAGTTCCTGTGTAGCCAAGTTTACATTCCGTGTATTAGTGATATCTTATGATGTTTCTTTTTCTGTGTGACTTATTTCAGTTAGAATCATCGTACCTGAATCCACTCATTATGCTGCTACTGGCCTGATGACATAGATTTCATTGCTGAGTGATACTGCATTGTACGTAAGTACCACAAGTTCTTTATCCATTTTTCACTTTCTGTGATATTGAACTTGTACGGTAAAAGAGGTTCTTGTAAACGGAGGCGTCCCAAACTTTGGGGTGGCTGTGTCTTTTTGATTTTAATTTCCCTAAGCTATAGGACCATAAGTGGAAGTGCCCTAGGCTCTGTTGCTTTGTTTTTTAGATGTTTCAGGAAACACCATACACTTCTCCTGAGTGTCTGTTGGCAACTTACATCCCGCCCATCAGCATAACAAGGCTCCCAGTTCTCCATGGCCTGTCCTGCCTTTCTGGATTTTACACTTTTTTCAGATGGCCCTTTTGACCGGGGAGAAGTGAGACTTCATTGTAGTGCAGATTTCCTTTGCAAGTTTGCTTGGTTGGCCAAAAAGGGCGTATGCGTTTTTTCCTGAATATATTCAGGAAAAAACGCATACGCCCTTTTTGGCCAAGTGCATCATTGTGGTACGTTCTGCCTCTTTTCCTATGCTTTCAATGCAATTCCAGTCTACCTCCTGAAATCGGTTTCCTGCAATTCTGCCCCGCTTTCAAGTCCTCTTGGCAGCCTTACTTCAGTCTATTTTTGGACGATAGCTGTCATTTATAACTCTGCAGGTTTGTGAATTACAGTGCCCCTGAGCTCCTTTCTTCAACTCGCTTTCTTGTGACCTGGCCGCAACACCGCAGGATGTCTTCAGGCCCTAATCTGGTTCTGGCATGGCACGCTGAGCCTTTGGTTAATTCCTCTTCCTGGTGGGAAATGAGAGTTAAATTTGCCCATCCAGACACCTCCAGCTAGTCTCTCATTGGTTCTCGCTATTCCTGTTCATCTTCCGCAGAAATTGCAAACTGGGCCAAACAGGAGGTTAAAGGGACTGACTCTCCAAGTGGGGAGAGTGTTAGTAAAGCGTCTGGAATGTTGCACCCGAGTACCAGGGGAGGAAAACTGAGACATATTTGAACACGTCTCCCGTTCGCATGGTTGATCATACTTGGGTTCCACATGCATGTTTTAGCTGAAGGAAGAATACCTTAAACCTGGAGAGTTAAGACCCGTGTAATGGGTACCATGCAATATGACTTCAAAGGGTCTTCATTTGCTCACCGAACCTCTCCAATCCTATCACTGCTGCGTTTATGCCCCTGTACACATGCTTGATTCTCTTTCGGAGACATAGCAATCCATAGGTTTTAAGATACTTACTAGTCAGGTACATTCTTAGGCGTTTAATATGCGGTGTTGAGTCCATTTCGTTGAGCAAGGAGTAGCTCTTGTCTATTCCATATTTGACTTAAGGAACTTTATCTGTGCTCATTTCAATCTCTGGTTTTATGCAGCAGCCCAACTCACCTTTACCCTTAAGCAAGCATAAGTTGGTTTTCTAAATTTGAGACCCTGTTCTGTTCTGTAATTCAGTTCCTGTGTAGCGAAGTTTACATTCCGTGTATTACTGATATCTTATGATGTTTCTTTTTCTGTGTGACTTATTTCAGTTAGAATCATCATACCTGAATCCACTCATTGTGCTGCTAAGGGCCTTGTGACACAGATTTCATTGCTGAGTGATATTGCTTTGTAAGTAAATACCACAACTTCTTTATCCATTTTTCACTATCTGCGATGTTGAACTTGTACTGTAAACGAGGTTCTTGTAAACAGAGCCGTTCCAAACTTTGGGGTGGCTGTGTCTTTTTGATTTTAATTTCCCTAAGCTATAGGACCATAAGTGGAAGTGCCCTAGGTTCTGTTGCTTTGTTTTTTAGATGTTTCAGGAAACACCATACACTTCTCCCGAGTGGTTGTTGGCAATTTACATCCCGCCCATCAGCATAACAAGGCTCCCAGTTCTCCATGGCCTGTCCTGCCTTTCTGGATTTTACACTTTTTTCAGATGGCCCTTTTGACCGGGGGGAAGTGAGACTTCATTGTAGTGCAGATTTCCTTTGCAAGCTTGCTTGGTTGGCCAAAAAGGGCGTATGCGTTTTTTCCTGAATATATTCAGGAAAAAACGCATATGCCCTTTTTGGCCAAGTGCATCATTGTGGATATTCTGCCTCTTTTCCTATGCTTTCAATGCAATTCCAGTCTACCTCCTGAAATCGGTTTCCTGCAATTCTGCCCCGCTTTCAAGTCCTCTTGGCAGCCTTACTTCAGTATATTTTTGGACGATAGCTGTCATTTATAACTCTGCAGGTTTGTGAATTACAGTGCCCCTGAGCTCCTTTCTTCAACTCGCTTTCTTGTGACCTGGCCGCAACACCGCAGGATGGCTTCAGGCCCTAATCTGGTTCCGGCCCGGCATGCTGAGCCTTTGGTTAATTGCTCTTCCTGGTGGGAAATGAGAGTTAAATTTGCCCGTCCAGACACCTCCAGCTAGCCTCTCATTGGTTCTCGCTATTCCTGTTCATCTTCCGCAAAAATTGCAAACTGGGCCAAACAGGAGGTTAAAGGGACTGACTCTCCAAGTCGGGAGAGTGTTAGTAAAGCGTCTGGAATGTTGCACCCGAGTACCAGGGGAGGAAAACTGAGACATATTTGAACACGTCTCCCGTTCACATGGTTGATCATACTCTGGGTTCCACATTCATGTTTTAGCTGAAGGAAGAATACCTTAAACCTGGAGAGTTGAGACCCGTGGAATGGGTACCATACAATATGACTTCAAAGGGTCTTCATTTGCTCACCGAACCTCTCCAATCTTATCACTGCTGCGTTTATGCCCCTGTACACACGCTTGATTCTCTTTTGGAGACATAGCAATCCATAGGTTTTAAGATACTTACTAGTCAGGTACATTCTTAGGCGTTTAATATGGGGTTTTGAGTCCATTTCGTTGAGCAAGGAGTAGCTCTTGTCTATTCCATATTTGGCTTAAGGAACTTTATCTGTGCTCATTTCAATCTCTGGTTTTATGCAGCACCCCAACTCACCTTTCCCCTTAAGCAAGCATAAGTTGGTTTTCTAAATTTGAGACCCTGTTCTGTTTTGGAATGCAGTTCCTGTGTAGCCAAGTTTACATTCCGTGTATTAGTGATATCTTATGATGTTTCTTTTTCTGTGTGACTTATTTCAGTTAGAATCATCGTACCTGAATCCACTCATTATGCTGCTACTGGCCTGATGACATAGATTTCATTGCTGAGTGATACTGCATTGTACGTAAGTACCACAAGTTCTTTATCCATTTTTCACTTTCTGTGATATTGAACTTGTACGGTAAAAGAAGTTCTTGTAAACGGAGGCGTCCCAAACTTTGGGGTGGCTGTGTCTTTTTGATTTTAATTTCCCTAAGCTATAGGACCATAAGTGGAAGTGCCCTAGGCTCTGTTGCTTTGTTTTTTAGATGTTTCAGGAAACACCATACACTTCTCCTGAGTGTCTGTTGGCAACTTACATCCCGCCCATCAGCATAACAAGGCTCCCAGTTCTCCATGGCCTGTCCTGCCTTTCTGGATTTTACACTTTTTTCAGATGGCCCTTTTGACCGGGGGGAAGTGAGACTTCATTGTAGTGCAGATTTCCTTTGCAAGTTTGCTTGGTTGGCCAAAAAGGGCGTATGCGTTTTTTCCTGAATATATTCAGGAAAAAACGCATACGCCCTTTTTGGCCAAGTGCATCATTGTGGTACGTTCTGCCTCTTTTCCTATGCTTTCAATGCAATTCCAGTCTACCTCCTGAAATCGGTTTCCTGCAATTCTGCCCCGCTTTCAAGTCCTCTTGGCAGCCTTACTTCAGTCTATTTTTGGACGATAGCTGTCATTTATAACTCTGCAGGTTTGTGAATTACAGTGCCCCTGAGCTCCTTTCTTCAACTCGCTTTCTTGTGACCTGGCCGCAACACCGCAGGATGTCTTCAGGCCCTAATCTGGTTCTGGCACGGCACGCTGAGCCTTTGGTTAATTCCTCTTCCTGGTGGGAAATGAGAGTTAAATTTGCCCATCCAGACACCTCCAGCTAGTCTCTCATTGGTTCTCGCTATTCCTGTTCATCTTCCGCAGAAATTGCAAACTGGGCCAAACAGGAGGTTAAAGGGACTGACTCTCCAAGTGGGGAGAGTGTTAGTAAAGCGTCTGGAATGTTGCACCCGAGTACCAGGGGAGGAAAACTGAGACATATTTGAACACGTCTCCCGTTCGCATGGTTGATCATACTTGGGTTCCACATGCATGTTTTAGCTGAAGGAAGAATACCTTAAACCTGGAGAGTTAAGACCCGTGTAATGGGTACCATGCAATATGACTTCAAAGGGTCTTCATTTGCTCACCGAACCTCTCCAATCCTATCACTGCTGCGTTTATGCCCCTGTACACATGCTTGATTCTCTTTCGGAGACATAGCAATCCATAGGTTTTAAGATACTTACTAGTCAGGTACATTCTTAGGCGTTTAATATGCGGTGTTGAGTCCATTTCGTTGAGCAAGGAGTAGCTCTTGTCTATTCCATATTTGACTTAAGGAACTTTATCTGTGCTCATTTCAATCTCTGGTTTTATGCAGCAGCCCAACTCACCTTTACCCTTAAGCAAGCATAAGTTGGTTTTCTAAATTTGAGACCCTGTTCTGTTCTGTAATTCAGTTCCTGTGTAGCGAAGTTTACATTCCGTGTATTACTGATATCTTATGATGTTTCTTTTTCTGTGTGACTTATTTCAGTTAGAATCATCATACCTGAATCCACTCATTGTGCTGCTAAGGGCCTTGTGACACAGATTTCATTGCTGAGTGATATTGCTTTGTAAGTAAATACCACAACTTCTTTATCCATTTTTCACTATCTGCGATGTTGAACTTGTACTGTAAACGAGGTTCTTGTAAACAGAGCCGTTCCAAACTTTGGGGTGGCTGTGTCTTTTTGATTTTAATTTCCCTAAGCTATAGGACCATAAGTGGAAGTGCCCTAGGTTCTGTTGCTTTGTTTTTTAGATGTTTCAGGAAACACCATACACTTCTCCCGAGTGGTTGTTGGCAATTTACATCCCGCCCATCAGCATAACAAGGCTCCCAGTTCTCCATGGCCTGTCCTGCCTTTCTGGATTTTACACTTTTTTCAGATGGCCCTTTTGACCGGGGGGAAGTGAGACTTCATTGTAGTGCAGATTTCCTTTGCAAGCTTGCTTGGTTGGCCAAAAAGGGCGTATGCGTTTTTTCCTGAATATATTCAGGAAAAAACGCATACGCCCTTTTTGGCCAAGTGCATCATTGTGGATATTCTGCCTCTTTTCCTATGCTTTCAATGCAATTCCAGTCTACCTCCTGAAATCGGTTTCCTGCAATTCTGCCCCGCTTTCAAGTCCTCTTGGCAGCCTTACTTCAGTATATTTTTGGACGATAGCTGTCATTTATAACTCTGCAGGTTTGTGAATTACAGTGCCCCTGAGCTCCTTTCTTCAACTCGCTTTCTTGTGACCTGGCCGCAACACCGCAGGATGGCTTCAGGCCCTAATCTGGTTCCGGCCCGGCATGCTGAGCCTTTGGTTAATTGCTCTTCCTGGTGGGAAATGAGAGTTAAATTTGCCCGTCCAGACACCTCCAGCTAGCCTCTCATTGGTTCTCGCTATTCCTGTTCATCTTCCGCAAAAATTGCAAACTGGGCCAAACAGGAGGTTAAAGGGACTGACTCTCCAAGTCGGGAGAGTGTTAGTAAAGCGTCTGGAATGTTGCACCCGAGTACCAGGGGAGGAAAACTGAGACATATTTGAACACGTCTCCCGTTCACATGGTTGATCATACTCTGGGTTCCACATTCATGTATTAGCTGAAGGAAGAATACCTTAAACCTGGAGAGTTGAGACCCGTGGAATGGGTACCATACAATATGACTTCAAAGGGTCTTCATTTGCTCACCGAACCTCTCCAATCTTATCACTGCTGCGTTTATGCCCCTGTACACACGCTTGATTCTCTTTTGGAGACATAGCAATCCATAGGTTTTAAGATACTTACTAGTCAGGTACATTCTTAGGCGTTTAATATGGGGTTTTGAGTCCATTTCGTTGAGCAAGGAGTAGCTCTTGTCTATTCCATATTTGGCTTAAGGAACTTTATCTGTGCTCATTTCAATCTCTGGTTTTATGCAGCACCCCAACTCACCTTTCCCCTTAAGCAAGCATAAGTTGGTTTTCTAAATTTGAGACCCTGTTCTGTTTTGGAATGCAGTTCCTGTGTAGCCAAGTTTACATTCCGTGTATTACTGATATCTTATGATGTTTCTTTTTCTGTGTGACTTATTTCAGTTAGAATCATCATACCTGAATCCACTCATTGTGCTGCTAAGGGCCTGATGACACAGATTTCATTGCTGAGTGATATTGCTTTGTAAGTAAATACCACAACTTCTTTATCCATTTTTCACTTTCTGCGATGTTGAACTTGTACTGTAAACGAGGTTCTTGTAAACAGAGCCGTTCCAAACTTTGGGGTGGCTGTGTCTTTTTCATTTTAATTTCCCTAAGCTATAGGACCATAAGTGGAAGTGCCCTAGGTTCTGTTGCTTTGTTGTTTAGTTGTTTCAGGAAACACCATACACTTCTCCCAAGTGGTTCTTGGCAATTTACATCCCACCCATCAACATAACAAGGCTCCCAGTTCTCCATGGCCTGTCCTGCCTTTCTGGATTTTACACTTTTTTCAGATGGCCCTTTTGACCGGGAGAAGTGAGACTTCATTGTAGTGCAGATTTCCTTTGCAAGCTTGCTTGGTTGGCCAAAAAGGGCGTATGCGTTTTTTCCTGAATATATTCAGGAATAAACGCATATGCCCTTTTTGGCCAAGTGCATCATTGTGGACGTTCTGCCTCTTTTCCTATGCTTTCAATGCAATTCCAGTCTACCTCCTGAAATCGGTTTCCTGCAATTCTGCCCCGCATTCAAGTCCTCTTGGCAGCCTTACTTCAGTCTATTTTTGGACGATAGCTCTCATTTATAACTCTGCAGGTTTGTGAATTACAGTGCCCCTGAGCTCGTTTCTTCAACTCGCTTTCTTGTGACCTGGCCGCAACACTGCAGGATGTCTTCAGGCCCTAATCTGGTTCCGGCACGGCACGCTGAGCCTTTGGTTATTTCCTCTTCCTGGTGGGAAATGAGAGTTAAATATGCCCAACCAGACACCTCCAGCTATTCTTTCATTGGTTCTCGCTATTTCTGTTCATTTTCCACAGAAATTGCAAACTGGGCCAAACAGGAGGTTAAAGGGACTTACTCTCCAAGTCAGGAGAGTGTTAGTAAAGCGTCTGAAATGTTGCACCCGAGTACCAGGGTACGAAAACTGAGACATATTTTAACACGTCTCCCGATCACATGGTTGATCATACTCTAGGTTCCACATGCATGTTTTAGATGAAGGAAGAATACCTTAAACCTGGGTAGTTGAAACCCGTGGAATTGGTACCATGCAATATGACTTCAAAGGGTCTTCATTTGCTCACGAACCTCTCCAATCCTATCACTGCTGCGTTTATGCCCCTGTACACATGCTTGATTCTCTTTCAGAGACATAGCAATCCATAGGTTTTAAGATACTTACTAGTCAGGTACATTCTTAGGCGTTTAATATGCGGTGTTGAGTCCATTTCGTTGAGCAAGGAGTAGCACTTGTCTATTCCATATTTGGCTTAAGGAACTTTATCTGTGCTCATTTCAATCTCTGGTTTTATGCAGCACCCCAACTCACCTTTCCCCTTAAGCAAGCATAAGTTAGTTTTCTAAATTTGAGACCCTGTTCTGTTCTGTAATTCAGTTCCTGTGTAGCCAAGTTTCCATTCCGTGTATTACTGATATCTTATGATGTTTCTTTTTCTGTGTTACTTATTTCACTTAGAATCATCATACCTGAATCCACTCATTGTGCTGCTAAGGGCCTGATGACACAGATTTCATTGCTGAGTGATATTGCTTTGTAAGTAAATACCACAACTTCTTTCTCCATTTTTCACTTTCTGCGATGTTGAACTTGTACTGTAAACGAGGTTCTTGTAAACAGAGGCGTCCCAAACTTTGGGGTGGCTGTGTCTTTTTGATTTTAATTTCCCTAAGCTATAGGACGATAAGTGGAAGTGCCGTAGGCTCTGTTGCTTTGTATTTTAGATGTTTCAGGAAACACCATACACTTCTCCTGAGTGGTTGTTGGCAATTTACATCCCGCCCATCAGCATAACAAGGCTCCCAGTTCTCCATGGCCTGTCCTGCCTTTCTGGATTTTACACTTTTTTCAGATGGCCCTTTTGACCGGGGGGAAGTGAGACTTCATCGTAGTGCAGATTTCCTTTGCAAGCTTGCTTGGTTGGCCAAAAAGGGCGTATGCGTTTTTTCCTGAATATATTCAGGAAAAAACGCATACGCCCTTTTTGGCCAAGTGCATCATTGTGGACGTTCTGCCTCTTTTCCTATGCTTTCAATGCAATTCCAGTCTACCTCCTGAAATCGGTTTCCTGCAATTCTGCCCCGCTTTCAAGTCCTCTTGGCAGCCTTACTTCAGTATATTTTTGGACGATAGCTGTCATTTATAACTCTGCAGGTTTGTGAATTACAGTGCTCCTGATCTCCTTTCTTTAACTCGCTTTCTTGTGACCTGGCCGCAACACCGCAGGATGTCTTCAGGCCCTAATCTGGTTCTGGCACGGCAAGCTGAGCCTTTGGTTAATTCCTCTTCCTGGTGGGAAATGAGTGTTAAATTTGCCCATCCAGACACCTCCAGCTAGCCTCTCATTGTTTCTCGCTATTCCTGTTCATCGTCCGCAGAAATTGCAAACTGGGCCAAACAGGAGGTTAAAGGGATTGACTCTCCAAGTCGGGAGAGTTTAGTAATACGTCTGGAATGTTGCACCCGAGTACCAGGGTACGAAAACTGAGACATATTTGAACACGTCTCCCGATCACATGGTTGATCATACTCTAGGTTCCACATGCATGTTTTAGCTGAAGGAGGAATACCTTAAACCTGGGTAGGTGAAACCCGTGGAATGGGTACCATGCAATATGACTTCAAAGGGTCTTCATTTGCTCACCGAACCTCTCCAATCCTATCACTGCTGCGTTTATGCCCCTGTACACATGCTTGATTCTCTTTCGGAGACATAGCAATCCATAGGTTTTAAGATACTTACTAGTCAGGTACATTCTTAGGCGTTTAATATGCGGTGTTGAGTCCATTTCGTTGAGCAAGGAGTAGCTCTTGTCTATTCCATATTTGGCTTAAGGAACTTTATCTGTGCTCATTTCAATCTCTGGTTTTATGCAGCACCCCAACTCACCTTTCCCCTTAAGCAAGCATAAGTTGGTTTTCTAAATTTGAGACCCTGTTCTGTTCTGTAATTCAGTTCCTGTGTAGCCAAGTTTACATTCCGTGTATTACTGATATCTTATGATGTTTCTTTTTCTGTGTGACTTATTTCAGTTAGAATCATCATACCTGAATCCACTCATTGTGCTGCTAAGGGCCTGATGACATAGATTTCATTGCTGAGTGATATTGCTTTGTAAGTAAATACCACAACTTCTTTATCCATTTTTCACTTTCTGCGATGTTGAACTTGTACTGTAAACGAGGTTCTTGTAAACAGAGGCGTCCCAAGCTTTGGGGTGGCTGTGTCTTTTTGATTTTAATTTCCCTAAGCTATAGGACCATAAGTGGCAGTGCCCTAGGCTCTGTTGCTTTGTTTTTTAGATGTTTCAGGAAACACCATACACTTCTCCCGAGTGTCTGTTGGCAATTTACATCCCGCCCATCAGCATAACAAGGCTCCCAGTTCTCCATGGCTTGTCCTGCCTTTCTGGATTTTACCCTTTTTTCAGATGGCCCTTTTGACCAGGGGGAAGTGAGACTTCATTGTAGTGCAGATTTCCTTTGCAAGCTTGCTTGGTTGGCCAAAAAGGGCGTATGCATTTTTTCCTGAATATATTCAGGAAAAAACGCATACGCACTTTTTGGCCAAGTGCATCATTGTGGACGTTCTGCCTCTTTTCCTATGCTTTCAATGCAATTCCAGTCTACCTCCTGAAATCGGTTTCCTGCAATTCTGCCCCGCTTTCAAGCCCTCTCGGCAGCCTTACTTCAGTCTATTTTTGGACGATAGCTGTCATTTATAACTCTGCAGGTTTGTGAATTACAGTGCCCCTGAGCTCCTTTCTTCAACTCGCTTTCTTGTGACCTGGCCGCAACACCGCAGGATGGCTTCAGGCCCTAATCTGGTTCCGGCACGGCACGCTGAGCCTTTGGTTATTTCCTCTTCCTGGTGGGAAATGAGAGTTAAATTTGCCTGTCCAGACACCTCCAGCTAGTCTCTCATTGGTTCTCGCTATTCCTGTTCATCTTCCGCAGAAATTGCAAACTGTGCCAAACAGGAGGTTAAAGGCGCTGACTCTCCAAGTGGGGAGAGTGTTAGTAAAGCGTCTGGAATGTTGCACCCGAGTACCAGGGTACGAAAACTGAGACATATTTGAACACGTCTGCCGATCACATGGTTGATCATACTCTGGGTTCCACATGCATGTTTTAGCTGAAGGAAGAATACCTAAAACTTGGGTAGTTGAAACCCGTGGAATGGGTACCATGCAATATGACTTCAAAGGGTCTTCATTTGCTCACCGAACCTCTCCAATCCTATCACTGCTGCGTTTATGCCCCTGTACACATGCTTGATTCTCTTTCGGAGACATAGCAATCCATAGGTTTTAAGATACTTACTAGTCAGGTACATTCTTAGGCGTTTAATATGCGGTGTTGAGTCCATTTCTTTGAGCAAGGAGTAGCTCTTGTCTATTCCATATTTGGCTTAAGGAACTTTATCTGTGCTCATTTCAATCTCTGGTTTTATGCAGCACCCCAACTCACCTTTCCCCTTAAGCAAGCATAAGTTGGTTTTCTAAATTTGAGACCCTGTTCTGTTATGTAATTCAGTTCCTGTGTAGCCAAGTTTACATTCCGTGTATTACTGATATCTTATGATGTTTCTTTTTCTGTGTGACTTATTTCAGTTAGAATCATCATACCTGAATCCACTCATTGTGCTGCTAAGGGCCTGATGACATAGATTTCATTGCTGAGTGATATTGCTTTGTAAGTAAATACCACAACTTCTTTATCGATTTTTCACTTTCTGCGATGTTGAACTTGTACTGTAAACGAAGTTCTTGTAAACAGAGGCGTCCCAAACTTTGGGGTGGCTGTGTCTTTTTGATTTTAATTTCCCTAAGCTATAGGACCATAAGTGGCAGTGCCCTAGGCTCTGTTGCTTTGTTTTTTAGATGTTTCAGGAAACACCATACACTTCTCCTGAGTGTCTGTTGGTAATTTACATCCCGCCCATCAGCATAACAAGGCTCCCAGTTCTCCATGGCCTGTCCTGCCTTTCTGGATTTTACACTTTTTTCAGATGGCCCTTTTGACCGGGGGGAAGTGAGACTTCATTGTAGTGCAGATTTCCTTTGCAAGCTTGCTTGGTTGGCCAAAAAGGGCGTATGCATTTTTTCCTGAATATATTCAGGAAAAAACGCATACGCGCTTTTTGGCCAAGTGCATCATTGTGGACGTTCTGCCTCTTTTCCTATGCTTTCAATGCAATTCCAGTCTACCTCCTGAAATCGGTTTCCTGCAATTCTGCCCCGCTTTCAAGTCCTCTTGGCAGCCTTACTTCAGTCTATTTTTGGACGATAGCTGTCATTTATAACTCTGCAGGTTTGTGAATTACAGTGCCCCTGAGCTCCTTTCTTCAACTCGCTTTCTTGTGACCTGGCCGCAACACCGCAGGATGGCTTCAGGCCCTAATGTGGTTCTGGCACGGCACGCTGAGCCTTTGGTTAATTCCTCTTCCTGGTGGGAAATGAGAGTTAAATTTGCCCATCCAGACACCTCCAGCTACTTTCTCATTGGTTCTCGCTATTCCTGTTCATCTTCCACAGAAATTGCAAACTGGGCCAAACAGGAGGTTAAAGGGACTGACTCTCCAAGTCGGGAGAGTGTTAGTAAAGCGTCTGGAATGTTGCACCCGAGTACCAGGGGAGGAAAACTGAGACATATTTGAACACGGCTCCCGTTCACATGGTTGATCATACTCTGGGTTCCACATGCATGTTTTAGCTGAAGGAAGAATACCTTAAACCTGGAGAGTTGAGACCCGTGGAATGGGTACCATACAATATGACTTCAAAGGGTCTTCATTTGCTCACCTTACCTCTCCAATCCTATCACTGCTGCGTTTATGCCCCTGTACACACGCTTGATTCTCTTTTGGAGACATAGCAATCCATAGGTTTTAAGATACTTACTAGTCAGGTACATTCTTAGGCGTTTAATATGGGGTTTTGAGTCCATTTCGTTGAGCAAGGAGTAGCTCTTGTCTATTCCATATTTGGCTTAAGGAACTTTATCTGTGCTCATTTCAATCTCTGGTTTTATGCAGCACCCCAACTCATCTTTCCCCTTAAGCAAGCATACGTTGGTTTTCTAAATTTGAGACCCTGTTCTGTTCTGTAATTCAGTTCCTGTGTAGCCAAGTTTACATTCCGTGTATTACTGATATCTTATGATGTTTCTTTTTCTGTGTGACTTATTTCAGTTAGAATCATCATACCTGAATCCACTCATTGTGCTGCTAAGGGCCTGATGACACAGATTTCATTGCTGAGTGATATTGCTTTGTAAGTAAATACCACAACTTCTTTATCCATTTTTCACTTTCTGCGATGTTGAACTTGTACTGTAAACGAGGTTCTTGTAAACAGAGCCGTTCCAAACTTTGGGGTGGCTGTGTCTTTTTCATTTTAATTTCCCTAAGCTATAGGACCATAAGTGGAAGTGCCCTAGGTTCTGTTGCTTTGTTTTTTAGTTGTTTCAGGAAACACCATACACTTCTCCCAAGTGGTTCTTGGCAATTTACATCCCGCCCATCAGCATAACAAGGCTCCCAGTTCTCCATGGCCTGTCCTGCCTTTCTGGATTTTACACTTTTTTCAGATGGCCCTTTTGACCAGGGGGAAGTGAGACTTCATTGTAGTGCAGATTTCCTTTGCAAGCTTGCTTGGTTGGCCAAAAAGGGCGTATGCGTTTTTTCCTGAATATATTCAGGAAAAAACGCATACGCCCTTTTTGGCCAAGTGCATCATTGTGGACGTTCTGCCTCTTTTCCTATGCTTTCAATGCAATTCCAGTCTACCTCCTGAAATCGGTTTCCTGCAATTCTGCCCCGCTTTCAAGTCCTCTTGGCAGCCTTACTTCAGTGTATTTTTGGACGATAGCTCTCATTTATAACTCTGCAGGTTTGTGAATTACAGTGCCCCTGAGCTCGTTTCTTCAACTCGCTTTCTTGTGACCTGGCCGCAACACCGCAGGATGGCTTCAGGCCCTAATCTGGTTCCGGCACGGCACGCTGAGCCTTTGGTTATCTCCTCTTCCTGGTGGGAAATGAGAGTTAAATTTGCCTAACCAGACACCTCCAGCTATTCTTTCATTGGTTCTCGCTATTCCTGTTCATCTTCCACAGAAATTGCAAACTGGGCCAAACAGGAGGTTAAAGGGACTGACTCTCCAAGTCGGGAGAGTGTTAGTAAAGCGTCTGGAATGTTGCACCCGAGTACCAGGGTACGAAAACTGAGACATATTTGAACACGTCTCCCGATCACATGGTTGATCATACTCTAGGTTCCACATGCATGTTTTAGATGAAGGAAGAATACCTTAAACCTGGAGAGTTGAGACCCGTGGAATGGGTACCATACAATATGACTTCAAAGGGTCTTCATTTGCTCACGAACCTCTCCAATCCTATCACTGCTGTGTTTATGCCCCTGTACACATGCTTGATTCTCTTTCGGAGACATAGCAATCCATAGGTTTTAAGATACTTACTAGTCAGGTACATTCTTAGGCGTTTAATATGCGGTGTTGAGTCCATTTCGTTGAGCAAGGAGTAGCTCTTGTCTATTCCATATTTGGCTTAAGGAACTTTATCTGTGCTCATTTCAATCTCTGGTTTTATGCAGCACCCCAACTCACCTTTCCCCTTAAGCAAGCATAAGTTAGTTTTCTAAATTTGAGACCCTGTTCTGTTCTGTAATTCAGTTCCTGTGTAGCCAAGTTTCCATTCCGTGTATTACTGATATCTTATGATGTTTCTTTTTCTGTGTGACTTATTTCAGTTAGAATCATCATACCTGAATCCACTCATTGTGCTGCTAAGGGCCTGATGACACAGATTTCATTGCTGAGTGATATTGCTTTGTAAGTAAATACCACAACTTCTTTCTCCATTTTTCAATTTCTGCGATGTTGAACTTGTACTGTAAACGAGGTTCTTGTAAACAGAGGCGTCCCAAACTTTGGGGTGGCTGTGTCTTTTTGATTTTAATTTCCCTAAGCTATAGGACCATAAGTGGAAGTGCCCTAGGCTCTGTTGCTTTGTTTTTTAGATGTTTCAGGAAACACCATACACTTCTCCTGAGTGTCTGTTGGTAATTTACATCCCGCCCATCAGCATAACAAGGCTCCCAGTTCTCCATGGCCTGTCCTGCCTTTCTGGATTTTACACTTTTTTCAGATGGCCCTTTTGACCGGGGGGAAGTGAGACTTCATTGTAGTGCAGATTTCCTTTGCAAGCTTGCTTGGTTGGCCAAAAAGGGCGTATGCGTTTCTTCCTGAATATATTCAGGAAAAAACGCATACGCCCTTTTTGGCCAAGTGCATCATTGTGGATATTCTGCCTCTTTTCCTATGCTTTCAATGCAATTCCAGTCTACCTCCTGAAATCGGTTTCCTGCAATTCTGCCCCGCTTTCAAGTCCTCTTGGCAGCCTTACTTCAGTCTATTTTTGGACGATAGCTGTCATTTATAACTCTGCAGGTTTGTGAATTACAGTGCCCCTGAGCTCCTTTCTTCAACTCGCTTTCTTGTGACCTGGCCGCAACACCGCAGGATGGCTTCCGGCCCTAATTTGGTTCCGGCCCGGCACGCTGAGCCTTTGGTTAATTCCTCTTCCTGGTGGGAAATGAGAGTTAAATTTGCCCATCCAGACACCTCCAGCTAGTCTCTCATTGGTTCTCGCTATTCCTGTTCATCTTCCACAGAAATTGCAAACTGGGCCAAACAGGAGGTTAAAGGGACTGACTCTCCAAGTCGGGAGAGTGTTAGTAAAGCGTCTGGAATGTTGCACCCGAGTACCAGGGTACGAAAACTGAGACATATTTGAACACGTCTCCCGATCACATGGTTGATCATACTCTGGGTTCCACATGCATGTTTTAGCTGAAGGAAGAATACCTAAAACCTGGGTAGTTGAAACCCGTGGAATGGGTACCATGCAATATGACTTCAAAGGGTCTTCATTTGCTCACCGAACCTCTCCAATCCTATCACTGCTGCGTTTATGCCCCTGTACACATGCTTGATTCTCTTTCGGAGACATAGCAATCCATAGGTTTTAAGATACTTACTAGTCAGGTACATTCTTAGGCGTTTAATATGGGGTGTTGAGTCCATTTCGTTGAGCAAGGAGTAGCTCTTGTCTATTCCATATTTGGCTTAAGGAACTTTATCTGTGCTCATTTCAATCTCTGGTTTTATGCAGCACCCCAACTCACCTTTCCCCTTAAGCAAGCATAAGTTGGTTTTCTAAATTTGAGACCCTGTTCTGTTCTGTAATTCAGTTCCTGTGTAGCCAAGTTTATATTCCGTGTATTACTGATATCTTATGATGTTTCTTTTTCTGTGTGACTTATTTCAGTTAGAATCATCATACCTGAATCCACTCATTGTGCTGCTAAGGGCCTGATGACACAGATTTCATTGCTGAGTGATATTGCTTTGTAAGTAAATACCACAACTTCTTTATCCATTTTTCACTTTCTGCGATGTTGAACTTGTACTGTAAACGAGGTTCTTGTAAACAGAGGCGTCCCAAACTTTGGGGTGGCTGTGTCTTTTTGATTTTAATTTCCCTAAGCTATAGGACGATAAGTGGAAGTGCCGTAGGCTCTGTTGCTTTGTATTTTAGATGTTTCAGGAAACACCATACACTTCTCCTGAGTGGTTGTTGGCAATTTACATCCCGCCCATCAGCATAACAAGGCTCCCAGTTCTCCATGGCCTGTCCTGCCTTTCTGGATTTTACACTTTTTTCAGATGGCCCTTTTGACCGGGGGGAAGTGAGACTTCATCGTAGTGCAGATTTCATTTGCAAGCTTGCTTGGTTGGCCAAAAAGGGCGTATGCGTTTTTTCCTGAATATATTCAGGAAAAAACGCATACGCCCTTTTTGGCCAAGTGCATCATTGTGGACGTTCTGCCTCTTTTCCTATGCTTTCAATGCAATTCCAGTCTACCTCCTGAAATCGGTTTCCTGCAATTCTGCCCCGCTTTCAAGTCCTCTTGGCAGCCTTACTTCAGTATATTTTTGGACGATAGCTGTCATTTATAACTCTGCAGGTTTGTGAATTACAGTGCTCCTGATCTCCTTTCTTTAACTCGCTTTCTTGTGACCTGGCCGCAACACCGCAGGATGTCTTCAGGCCCTAATCTGGTTCTGGCACGGCAAGCTGAGCCTTTGGTTAATTCCTCTTCCTGGTGGGAAATGAGTGTTAAATTTGCCCATCCAGACACCTCCAGCTAGCCTCTCATTGTTTCTCGCTATTCCTGTTCATCGTCCGCAGAAATTGCAAACTGGGCCAAACAGGAGGTTAAAGGGATTGATTCTCCAAGTCGGGAGAGTTTAGGAAAGCGTCTGGAATGTTGCACCCGAGTACCAGGGTACGAAAACTGAGACATATTTGAACACGTCTCCCGATCACATGGTTGATCATACTCTAGGTTCCACATGCATGTTTTAGCTGAAGGAGGAATACCTTAAACCTGGGTAGGTGAAACCCGTGGAATGGGTACCATGCAATATGACTTCAAAGGGTCTTCATTTGCTCACCGAACCTCTCCAATCCTATCACTGCTGCGTTTATGCCCCTGTACACATGCTTGATTCTCTTTCGGAGACATAGCAATCCATAGGTTTTAAGATACTTACTAGTCAGGTACATTCTTAGGCGTTTAATATGCGGTGTTGAGTCCATTTCGTTGAGCAAGGAGTAGCTCTTGTCTATTCCATATTTGGCTTAAGGAACTTTATCTGTGCTCATTTCAATCTCTGGTTTTATGCAGCACCCCAACTCACCTTTCCCCTTAAGCAAGCATAAGTTGGTTTTCTAAATTTGAGACCCTGTTCTGTTCTGTAATTCAGTTCCTGTGTAGCCAAGTTTACATTCCGTGTATTACTGATATCTTATGATGTTTCTTTTTCTGTGTGACTTATTTCAGTTAGAATCATCATACCTGAATCCACTCATTGTGCTGCTAAGGGCCTGATGACATAGATTTCATTGCTGAGTGATATTGCTTTGTAAGTAAATACCACAACTTCTTTATCCATTTTTCACTTTCTGCGATGTTGAACTTGTACTGTAAACGAGGTTCTTGTAAACAGAGGCGTCCCAAGCTTTGGGGTGGCTGTGTCTTTTTGATTTTAATTTCCCTAAGCTATAGGACCATAAGTGGCAGTGCCCTAGGCTCTGTTGCTTTGTTTTTTAGATGTTTCAGGAAACACCATACACTTCTCCCGAGTGGTTGTTGGCAATTTACATCCCGCCCATCAGCATAACAAGGCTCCCAGTTCTCCATGGCCTGTCCTGCCTTTCTGGATTTTACCCTTTTTTCAGATGGCCCTTTTGACCGGGGGGAAGTGAGACTTCATTGTAGTGCAGATTTCCTTTGCAAGCTTGCTTGGTTGGCCAAAAAGGGCGTATGCGTTTTTTCCTGAATATATTCAGGAAAAAACGCATACGCCCTTTTTGGCCAAGTGCATCATTGTGGACGTTCTGCCTCTTTTCCTATGCTTTCAATGCAATTCCAGTCTACCTCCTGAAATCGGTTTCCTGCAATTCTGCCCCGCTTTCAAGTCCTCTTGGCAGCCTTACTTCAGTGTATTTTTGGACGATAGCTCTCATTTATAACTCTGCAGGTTTGTGAATTACAGTGCCCCTGAGCTCGTTTCTTCAACTCGCTTTCTTGTGACCTGGCCGCAACACCGCAGGATGGCTTCAGGCCCTAATCTGGTTCAGGCACGGCACGCTGAGCCTTTGGTTATTTCCTCTTCCTGGTGGGAAATGAGAGTTAAATTTGCCTAACCAGACACCTCCAGCTATTCTTTCATTGGTTCTCGCTATTCCTGTTCATCTTCCACAGAAATTGCAAACTGGGCCAAACAGGAGGTTAAAGGGACTGACTCTCCAAGTCAGGAGAGTGTTAGTAAAGCGTCTGGAATGTTGCACCCGAGTACCAGGGTACGAAAACTGAGACATATTTGAACACGTCTCCCGATCACATGGTTGATCATACTCTAGGTTCCACATGCTTGTTTTAGATGAAGGAAGAATACCTTAAACCTGGAGAGTTGAGACCCGTGGAATGGGTACCATAGAATATGACTTCAAAGGGTCTTCATTTGCTCACGAACCTCTCCAATCCTATCACTGCTGTGTTTATGCCCCTGTACACATGCTTGATTCTCTTTCGGAGACATAGCAATCCATAGGTTTTAAGATACTTACTAGTCAGGTACATTCTTAGGCGTTTAATATGCGGTGTTGAGTCCATTTCGTTGAGCAAGGAGTAGCTCTTGTCTATTCCATATTTGGCTTAAGGAACTTTATCTGTGCTCATTTCAATCTCTGGTTTTATGCAGCACCCCAACTCACCTTTCCCCTTAAGCAAGCATAAGTTAGTTTTCTAAATTTGAGACCCTGTTCTGTTCTGTAATTCAGTTCCTGTGTAGCCAAGTTTCCATTCCGTGTATTACTGATATCTTATGATGTTTCTTTTTCTGTGTGACTTATTTCAGTTAGAATCATCATACCTGAATCCACTCATTGTGCTGCTAAGGGCCTGATGACACAGATTTCATTGCTGAGTGATATTGCTTTGTAAGTAAATACCACAACTTCTTTCTCCATTTTTCAATTTCTGCGATGTTGAACTTGTACTGTAAACGAGGTTCTTGTAAACAGAGGCGTCCCAAACTTTGGGGTGGCTGTGTCTTTTTGATTTTAATTTCCCTAAGCTATAGGACCATAAGTGGAAGTGCCCTAGGCTCTGTTGCTTTGTTTTTTAGATGTTTCAGGAAACACCATACACTTCTCCTGAGTGTCTGTTGGTAATTTACATCCCGCCCATCAGCATAACAAGGCTCCCAGTTCTCCATGGCCTGTCCTGCCTTTCTGGATTTTACACTTTTTTCAGATGGCCCTTTTGACCGGGGGGAAGTGAGACTTCATTGTAGTGCAGATTTCCTTTGCAAGCTTGCTTGGTTGGCCAAAAAGGGCGTATGCGTTTTTTCCTGAATATATTCAGGAAAAAACGCATACGCCCTTTTTGGCCAAGTGCATCATTGTGGATATTCTGCCTCTTTTCCTATGCTTTCAATGCAATTCCAGTCTACCTCCTGAAATCGGTTTCCTGCAATTCTGCCCCGCTTTCAAGTCCTCTTGGCAGCCTTACTTCAGTCTATTTTTGGACGATAGCTGTCATTTATAACTCTGCAGGTTTGTGAATTACAGTGCCCCTGAGCTCCTTTCTTCAACTCGCTTTCTTGTGACCTGGCCGCAACACCGCAGGATGGCTTCCGGCCCTAATTTGGTTCCGGCCCGGCACGCTGAGCCTTTGGTTAATTCCTCTTCCTGGTGGGAAATGAGAGTTAAATTTGCCCATCCAGACACCTCCAGCTAGTCTCTCATTGATTCTCGCTATTCCTGTTCATCTTCCGCAGAAATTGCAAACTGGGCCAAACAGGAGGTTAAAGGGACTGACTCTCCAAGTCGGGAGAGTGTTAGTAAAGCGTCTGGAATGTTGCACCCGAGTACCAGGGTACGAAAACTGAGACATATTTGAACACGTCTCCCGATCACATGGTTGATCATACTCTGGGTTCCACATGCATGTTTTAGCTGAAGGAAGAATACCTAAAACCTGGGTAGTTGAAACCCGTGGAATGGGTACCATGCAATATGACTTCAAAGGGTCTTCATTTGCTCACCGAACCTCTCCAATCCTATCACTGCTGCGTTTATGCCCCTGTACACATGCTTGATTCTCTTTCGGAGACATAGCAATCCATAGGTTTTAAGATACTTACTAGTCAGGTACATTCTTAGGCGTTTAATATGGGGTGTTGAGTCCATTTCGTTGAGCAAGGAGTAGCTCTTGTCTATTCCATATTTGGCTTAAGGAACTTTATCTGTGCTCATTTCAATCTCTGGTTTTATGCAGCACCCCAACTCACCTTTCCCCTTAAGCAAGCATAAGTTGGTTTTCTAAATTTGAGACCCTGTTCTGTTCTGTAATTCAGTTCCTGTGTAGCCAAGTTTATATTCCGTGTATTACTGATATCTTATGATGTTTCTTTTTCTGTGTGACTTATTTCAGTTAGAATCATCATACCTGAATCCACTCATTGTGCTGCTAAGGGCCTGATGACACAGATTTCATTGCTGAGTGATATTGCTTTGTAAGTAAATACCACAACTTCTTTATCCATTTTTCACTTTCTGCGATGTTGAACTTGTACTGTAAACGAGGTTCTTGTAAACAGAGCCGTTCCAAACTTTGGGGTGGCTGTGTCTTTTTGATTTTAATTTCCCTAAGCTATAGGACCATAAGTGGAAGTGCCCTAGGTTCTGTTGCTTTGTTTTTTAGATGTTTCAGGAAACACCATACACTTCACCCGAGTGGTTGTTGGCAATTTACATCCCGCCCATCAGCATAACAAGGCTCCCAGTTCTCCATGGCCTGTCCTGCCTTTCTGGATTTTACACTTTTTTCAGATGGCCCTTTTGACCGGGGGGAAGTGAGACTTCATTGTAGTGCAGATTTCCTTTGCAAGCTTGCTTGGTTGGCCAAAAAGGGCGTATGCGTTTTTTCCTGAATATATTCAGGAAAAAACGCATACGCCCTTTTTGGCCAAGTGCATCATTGTGGACGTTCTGCCTCTTTTCCTATGCTTTCAATGCAATTCCAGTCTACCTCCTGAAATCGGTTTCCTGCAATTCTGCCCCGCTTTCAAGTCCTCTTGGCAGCCTTACTTCAGTGTATTTTTGGACGATAGCTGTCATTTATAACTCTGCAGGTTTGTGAATTACAGTGCCCCTGAGCTCCTTTCTTCAACTCGCTTTCTTTTGAGCTGGCCGCAACACCGCAGGATGGCTTCAGGCCCTAATCTGGTTCCGGTACGGCACACTGAGCCTTTGGTTATTTCCTCTTCCTGGTGGGAAATGAGAGTTAAATTTACCCATCCAGACACCTCCAGCTAGCCTCTCATTGGTTCTCGCTATTCCTGTTCATCTTCCGCAGAAATTGCAAACTGGGCCAAACAGGAGGTTAAAGGCGCTGACTCTCCAAGTGGGGAGAGTGTTAGTAAAGCGTCTGGAATGTTGCACCCGAGTACCAGGGGAGGAAAACTGAGACATATTTGAACACATCTCCCATTCACATGGTTGATCATACTCTGGGTTCCACATGCATGTTTTAGCTGAAGGAAGAATACCTAAAACCTGGGTAGTTGAAACCCGTGGAATGGGTACCATGCAATATGACTTCAAAGGGTCTTCATTTGCTCACCGAACCTCTCCAATCCTATCACTGCTGCGTTTTTGCCCCTGTACACATGCTTGATTCTCTTTCGGAGACATAGCAATCCCTAGATTTTAAGATACTTACTAGTCAGGTACATTCTTAGGCGTTTAATATGCGGTGTTGAGTCCATTTCTTTGAGCAAGGAGTAGCTCTTGTCTATTCCATATTTGGCTTAAGGAACTTTATCTGTGCTCATTTCAATCTCTGGTTTTATGCAGCACCCCAACTCACCTTTCCCCTTAAGCAAGCATAAGTTAGTTTTCTAAATTTGAGACCCTGTTCTGTTCTGTAATTCAGTTCCTGTGTAGCCAAGTTTCCATTCCGTGTATTACTGATATCTTATGATGTTTCTTTTTCTGTGTGACTTATTTCAGTTAGAATCATCATACCTGAATCCACTCATTGTGCTGCTAAGGGCCTGATGACACAGATTTCATTGCTGAGTGATATTGCTTTGTAAGTAAATACCACAACTTCTTTCTCCATTTTTCACTTTCTGTGATGTTGAACTTGTACTGTAAACGAGGTTCTTGTAAACAGAGGCGTCCCAAACTTTGGTGTGGCTGTGTCTTTTTGATTTTAATTTCCCTATGCTATAGGACCATAAGTGGAAGTGCCCTAGGTTCTGTTGCTTTGTATTTTAGATGTTTCAGGAAACACCATACACTTCTCCCGAGTGGTTGTTGGCAATTGACATCCCGCCCATCAGCATAACAAGGCTCCCAGTTCTCCATGGCCTGTCCTGCCTTTCTGGATTTTACACTTTTTTCAGATGGCCCTTTTGACCGGGGGGAAGTGAGACTTCATCGTAGTGCAGATTTCCTTTGCAAGGTTGCTTGGTTGGCCAAAAAGTGCGTATGCGTTTTTTCCTGAATATATTCAGGAAAAAATGCATACGCCCTTTTTGGCCAAGTGCATCATTGTGGACGTTCTGCCTCTTTTCCTATGCTTTCAATGCAATTCCAGTCTACCTCCTGAAATCGGTTTCCTGCAATTCTGCCCCGCTTTCAAGTCCTCTTGGCAGCCTTACTTCAGTCTATTTTTGGACGATAGCTGTCATTTATAACTCTGCAGGTTTGTGAATTACAGTGCTCCTGAGCTCCTTTCTTTAACTCGCTTTCTTGTGACCTGGCCGCAACACCGCAGGATGTCTTCAGGCCCTAATCTGGTTCCGGCATGGCACGCTGAGCCTCTGGTTATTTCCTCTTCCTGGTGGGAAATGAGAGTTAAATTTGCCCGTCCAGACACCTCCAGCTAGTCTCTCATGGCTTCTCGCTATTCCTGTTCATCTTCCGCAGAAATTGCAAACTGGGCCAAACAGGAGGTTAAAGGCGCTGACTCTCCAAGTGGGGAGAGTGTTAGTAAAGCGTCTGGAATGTTGCACCCGAGTACCAGGGGAGGAAAACTGAGACATATTTGAACACATCTCCCATTCACATGGTTGATCATACTCTGGGTTCCACATGCATGTTTTAGCTGAAGGAAGAATACCTAAAACCTGGGTAGTTGAAACCCGTGGAATGGGTACCATGCAATATGACTTCAAAGGGTCTTCATTTGCTCACCGAACCTCTCCAATCCTATCACTGCTGCGTTTTTGCCCCTGTACACATGCTTGATTCTCTTTCGGAGACATAGCAATCCCTAGATTTTAAGATACTTACTAGTCAGGTACATTCTTAGGCGTTTAATATGCGGTGTTGAGTCCATTTCTTTGAGCAAGGAGTAGCTCTTGTCTATTCCATATTTGGCTTAAGGAACTTTATCTGTGCTCATTTCAATCTCTGGTTTTATGCAGCACCCCAACTCACCTTTCCCCTTAAGCAAGCATAAGTTGGTTTTCTAAATTTGAGACCCTGTTCTGTTCTGTAATTCAGTTCCTGTGTAGCCAAGTTTACATTCCGTGTATTACTGATATCTTATGATGTTTCTTTTTCTGTGTGACTTATTTCAGTTAGAATCATCATACCTGAATCCACTCATTGTGCTACTAAGGGCCTGATGACACAGATTTCATTGCTGAGTGATATTGCTTTGTAAGTAAATACCACAACTTTTTTATCCATTTTTCACTTTCTGCGATGTTGAACTTGTACTGTAAACGAGGTTCTTGTAAACAGAGCCGTTTGAAACTTTGGGGTTGCTGTGTCTTTTTGATTTTAAATTCCCTAAGCTATAGGACCATAAGTGGAAGTGCCCTAGGCTCTGTTGCTTTGTTTTTTAGATGTTTCAGGAAACACCATACACTTCTCCCCAGTGTCTGTTGGCAATTTACATCCCGCCCATCAGCATAACAAGGCTCCCAGTTCTCCATGGCCTGTCCTGCCTTTCTGGATTTTACACTTTTTTCAGATGGCCCTTTTGACCGGGGGGAAGTGAGACTTCATTGTAGTGCAGATTTCCATTGCAAGCTTGCTTGGTTGGCCAAAAAGTGCGTATGCGTTTTTTCCTGAATATATTCAGGAAAAAACGCATACGCCCTTTTTGGCCAAGTGCATCATTGTGGACGTTCTGCCTCTTTTCCTATGCTTTCAATGCAATTCCAGTCTACCTCCTGAAATCGGTTTCCTGCAATTCTGCCCCGCTTTCAAGTCCTCTTGGCAGCCTTACTTCAGTCTATTTTTGGACGATAGCTGTCATTTATAACTCTGCAGGTTTGTGAATTACAGTGCCCCTGAGCTCCTTTCTTCAACTCGCTTTCTTGTGACCTGGCCGCAACACCACAGGATGGCTTCAGGCCCTAATCTGGTTCCGGCACGGAACGCTGAGCCTTTGGTTAATTCCTCTTCCTGGTGGGAAATGAGAGTTAAATTTGCCCATTCAGAAACCTGCAGCTAGCCTCTCATTGGTTCTCGCTATTCCTGTTCATCGTCCGCAGAAATTGCAAACTGGGCTAAACAGGAGGTTAAAGCCACTGACTCTCCAAGTCGGGAGAGTGTTAGTAAAGCGTCTGGAATGTTGCACCCGAGTATCAGGGGAGGAAAACTGAGACATATTTGAACACGTCTCCCGTTCACATGGTTGATCATATGCTGGGTTCCACATGCATGTTTTAGCTGAAGGAAGAATACCTTAAACCTGGAGAGTTGAGACCCGTGTAATGGGTACCATGCAATATGACTTCAAAGGGTCTTCATTTGCTCACCGAACCTCTCCAATCCTATCACTGCTGCGTTTATGCCCCTGTACACACGCTTGATTCTCTTTTGGAGACATAGCAATCCATAGGTTTTAAGATACTTACTAGTCAGGTACATTCTTAGGCGTTTAATATGGGGTGTTGAGTCCATTTCGTTGAGCAAGGAGTAGCTCTTGTCTATTCCATATTTGGCTTAAGGAACTTTATCTGTGCTCATTTCAATCTCTGGTTTTATGCAGCACCCCAACTCACCTTTACCCTTAAGCAAGCATAAGTTGGTTTTCTAAATTTGAGACCCTGTTCTGTTTTGGAATGCAGTTCCTGTGTAGCCAAGTTTACATTCCGTGTATTAGTGATATCTTATGATGTTTCTTTTTCTGTGTGACTTATTTCAGTTAGAATCATCATACCTGAATCCACTCATTATGCTGCTACGGGCCTGATGACATAGATTTCATTGCTGAGTGATACTGCATTGTACGTAAGTACCACAAGTTCTTTATCCATTTTTCACTTTCTGTGATATTGCACTTGTACGGTAAACGAGGTTCTTGTAAACGGAGGCGTCCCAAACTTTGGGGTGGCTGTGTCTTTTTGATTTTAATTTCCCTAAGCTATAGGACCATAAGTGGCAGTGCCCTAGGCTCTGTTGCTTTGTTTTTTAGATGTTTCAGGAAACACCATACACTTCTCCTGAGTGTCTGTTGGCAATTTACATCCCGCCCATCAGCATAACAAGGCTCCCAGTTCTCCATGGCCTGTCCTGCCTTTCTGGATTTTACACTTTTTTCAGATGGCCCTTTTGACCGGGGGGAAGTGAGACTTCATTGTAGTGCAGATTTCCTTTGCAAGCTTGCTTGGTTGGCCAAAAAGGGCGTATGCGTTTTTTCCTGAATATATTCAGGAATAAACGCATACGCCCTTTTTGGCCAAGTGCATCATTGTGGATATTCTGCCACTTTTCCTATGCTTTCAATGCAATTCCAGTCTACCTCCTGAAATCGGTTTCCTGCAATTCTGCCCCGCTTTCAAGTCCTCTTGGCAGCCTTACTTCAGTCTATTTTTGGACGATAGCTGTCATTTATAACTCTGCAGGTTTGTGAATTACAGTGCCCCTGAGCTCCTTTCTTCAACTCGCTTTCTTGTGACCTGGCCGCAACACCGCAGGATGGCTTCAAGCCCTAATTTGGTTCCGGCCCGGCACGCTGAGCCTTTGGTTAATTCCTCTTCCTGGTGGGAAATGAGAGTTAAATTTGCCCATCCAGACACCTCCAGCTAGTCTCTCATTGGTTCTCGCTATTCCTGTTCATCTTCCACAGAAATTGCAAACTGGGCCAAACAGGAGGTTAAAGGGACTGACTCTCCAAGTCGGGAGAGTGTTAGTAAAGCGTCTGGAATGTTGCACCCGAGTACCAGGGTACGAAAACTGAGACATATTTGAACACGTCTCCCGATCACATGGTTGATCATACTCTGGGTTCCACATGCATGTTTTAGCTGAAGGAAGAATACCTAAAACCTGGGTAGTTGAAACCCGTGGAATGGGTACCATGCAATATGACTTCAAAGGGTCTTCATTTGCTCACCGAACCTCTCCAATCCTATCACTGCTGCGTTTATGCCCCTGTACACATGCTTGATTCTCTTTCGGAGACATAGCAATCCATAGGTTTTAAGATACTTACTAGTCAGGTACATTCTTAGGCGTTTAATATGGGGTGTTGAGTCCATTTCGTTGAGCAAGGAGTAGCTCTTGTCTATTCCATATTTGGCTTAAGGAACTTTATCTGTGCTCATTTCAATCTCTGGTTTTATGCAGCACCCCAACTCACCTTTCCCCTTAAGCAAGCATAAGTTGGTTTTCTAAATTTGAGACCCTGTTCTGTTCTGTAATTCAGTTCCTGTGTAGCCAAGTTTATATTCCGTGTATTACTGATATCTTATGATGTTTCTTTTTCTGTGTGACTTATTTCAGTTAGAATCATCATACCTGAATCCACTCATTGTGCTGCTAAGGGCCTGATGACACAGATTTCATTGCTGAGTGATATTGCTTTGTAAGTAAATACCACAACTTCTTTATCCATTTTTCACTTTCTGCGATGTTGAACTTGTACTGTAAACGAGGTTCTTGTAAACAGAGCCGTTCCAAACTTTGGGGTGGCTGTGTCTTTTTGATTTTAATTTCCCTAAGCTATAGGACCATAAGTGGAAGTGCCCTAGGTTCTGTTGCTTTGTTTTTTAGATGTTTCAGGAAACACCATACACTTCACCCGAGTGGTTGTTGGCAATTTACATCCCGCCCATCAGCATAACAAGGCTCCCAGTTCTCCATGGCCTGTCCTGCCTTTCTGGATTTTACACTTTTTTCAGATGGCCCTTTTGACCGGGGGGAAGTGAGACTTCATCGTAGTGCAGATTTCCTTTGCAAGGTTGCTTGGTTGGCCAAAAAGTGCGTATGCGTTTTTTCCTGAATATATTCAGGAAAAAATGCATACGCCCTTTTTGGCCAAGTGCATCATTGTGGACGTTCTGCCTCTTTTCCTATGCTTTCAATGCAATTCCAGTCTACCTCCTGAAATCGGTTTCCTGCAATTCTGCCCCGCTTTCAAGTCCTCTTGGCAGCCTTACTTCAGTATATTTTTGGACGATAGCTGTCATTTATAACTCTGCAGGTTTGTGAATTACAGTGCTCCTGAGCTCCTTTCTTTAACTCGCTTTCTTGTGACCTGGCCGCAACACCGCAGGATGTCTTCAGGCCCTAATCTGGTTCCGGCATGGCACGCTGAGCCTCTGGTTATTTCCTCTTCCTGGTGGGAAATGAGAGTTAAATTTGCCCGTCCAGACACCTCCAGCTAGTCTCTCATGGCTTCTCGCTATTCCTGTTCATCTTCCGCAGAAATTGCAAACTGGGCCAAACAGGAGGTTAAAGGCGCTGACTCTCCAAGTGGGGAGAGTGTTAGTAAAGCGTCTGGAATGTTGCACCCGAGTACCAGGGGAGGAAAACTGAGACATATTTGAACACATCTCCCATTCACATGGTTGATCATACTCTGGGTTCCACATGCATGTTTTAGCTGAAGGAAGAATACCTAAAACCTGGGTAGTTGAAACCCGTGGAATGGGTACCATGCAATATGACTTCAAAGGGTCTTCATTTGCTCACCGAACCTCTCCAATCCTATCACTGCTGCGTTTTTGCCCCTGTACACATGCTTGATTCTCTTTCGGAGACATAGCAATCCCTAGATTTTAAGATACTTACTAGTCAGGTACATTCTTAGGCGTTTAATATGCGGTGTTGAGTCCATTTCTTTGAGCAAGGAGTAGCTCTTGTCTATTCCATATTTGGCTTAAGGAACTTTATCTGTGCTCATTTCAATCTCTGGTTTTATGCAGCACCCCAACTCACCTTTCCCCTTAAGCAAGCATAAGTTGGTTTTCTAAATTTGAGACCCTGTTCTGTTCTGTAATTCAGTTCCTGTGTAGCCAAGTTTACATTCCGTGTATTACTGATATCTTATGATGTTTCTTTTTCTGTGTGACTTATTTCAGTTAGAATCATCATACCTGAATCCACTCATTGTGCTACTAAGGGCCTGATGACACAGATTTCATTGCTGAGTGATATTGCTTTGTAAGTAAATACCACAACTTTTTTTATCCATTTTTCACTTTCTGCGATGTTGAACTTGTACTGTAAACGAGGTTCTTGTAAACAGAGCCGTTTGAAACTTTGGGGTTGCTGTGTCTTTTTGATTTTAAATTCCCTAAGCTATAGGACCATAAGTGGAAGTGCCCTAGGCTCTGTTGCTTTGTTTTTTAGATGTTTCAGGAAACACCATACACTTCTCCCGAGTGTCTGTTGGCAATTTACATCCCGCCCATCAGCATAACAAGGCTCCCAGTTCTCCATGGCCTGTCCTGCCTTTCTGGATTTTACACTTTTTTCAGATGGCCCTTTTGACCGGGGGGAAGTGAGACTTCATTGTAGTGCAGATTTCCATTGCAAGCTTGCTTGGTTGGCCAAAAAGGGCGTATGCGTTTTTTCCTGAATATATTCAGGAAAAAAGGCATACGCCCTTTTTGGCCAAGTGCATCATTGTGGACGTTCTGCCTCTTTTCCTATGCTTTCAATGCAATTCCAGTCTACCTCCTGAAATCGGTTTCCTGCAATTCTGCCCCGCTTTCAAGTCCTCTTGGCAGCCTTACTTCAGTCTATTTTTGGACGATAGCTGTCATTTATAACTCTGCAGGTTTGTGAATTACAGTGCCCCTGAGCTCCTTTCTTCAACTCGCTTTCTTGTGACCTGGCCGCAACACCACAGGATGGCTTCAGGCCCTAATCTGGTTCCGGCCCGGCATGCTGAGCCTTTGGTTAATTCCTCTTCCTGGTGGGAAATGAGAGTTAAATTTGCCCATTCAGACACCTGCAGCTAGCCTCTCATTGGTTCTCGCTATTCCTGTTCATCGTCCGCAGAAATTGCAAACTGGGCTAAACAGGAGGTTAAAGGCACTGACTCTCCAAGTCTGGAGAGTGTTAGTAAAGCGTCTGGAATGTTGCACCCGAGTATCAGGGGAGGAAAACTGAGACATATTTGAACACGTCTCCCGTTCACATGGTTGATCATATGCTGGGTTCCACATGCATGTTTTAGCTGAAGGAAGAATACCTTAAACCTGGAGAGTTGAGACCCGTGTAATGGGTACCATGCAATATGACTTCAAAGGGTCTTCATTTGCTCACCGAACCTCTCCAATCCTATCACTGCTGCGTTTATGCCCCTGTACACACGCTTGATTCTCTTTTGGAGACATAGCAATCCATAGGTTTTAAGATACTTACTAGTCAGGTACATTCTTAGGCGTTTAATATGGGGTGTTGAGTCCATTTCGTTGAGCAAGGAGTAGCTCTTGTCTATTCCATATTTGGCTTAAGGAACTTTATCTGTGCTCATTTCAATCTCTGGTTTTATGCAGCACCCCAACTCACCTTTACCCTTAAGCAAGCATAAGTTGGTTTTCTAAATTTGAGACCCTGTTTTGTTTTGGAATGCAGTTCCTGTGTAGCCAAGTTTACATTCCGTGTATTACTGATATCTTATGATGTTTCTTTTTCTGTGTGACTTATTTCAGTTAGAATCATCATACCTGAATCCACTCATTGTGCTGCTAAGGGCCTTGTGACACAGATTTCATTGCTGAGTGATATTGCTTTGTAAGTAAATACCACAACTTCTTTCTCCATTTTTCACTTTCTGTGATGTTGAACTTGTACTGTAAACGAGGTTCTTGTAAACAGAGGCGTCCCAAACTTTGGGGTGGCTGTGTCTTTTTGATTTTAATTTCCCTAAGCTATAGGACCATAAGTGGAAGTGCCCTAGGCTCTGTTGCTTTGTTTTTTAGATGTTTCAGGAAACACCATACACTTCTCCTGAGTGTCTGTTGGCAATTTACATCCCGCCCATCAGCATAACAAGGCTCCCAGTTCTCCATGGCCTGTCCTGCCTTTCTGGATTTTACACTTTTTTCAGATGGCCCTTTTGACCGGGTAGAAGTGAGACTTCATTGTAGTGCAGATTTCATTTGCAAGTTTGCTTGGTTGGCCAAAAAGGGCGTATGCGTTTTTTCCTGAATATATTCAGGAAAAAACGCATACGCCCTTTTTGGCCAAGTGCATCATTGTGGACGTTCTGCCTCTTTTCCTATGCTTTCAATGCAATTCCAGTCTACCTCCTGAAATCGGTTTCCTGCAATTCTGCCCCGCTTTCAAGTCCTCTTGGCAGCCTTACTTCAGTCTATTTTTGGACGATAGCTGTCATTTATAACTCTGCAGGTTTGTGAATTACAGTGCCCCTGAGCTCCTTTCTTCAACTCGCTTTCTTGTGACCTGGCCGCAACACCGCAGGATGTCTTCAGGCCCTAATCTGGTTCTGGCACGGCATGCTGAGCCTTTGGTTAATTCCTCTTCCTGGTGGGAAATGAGAGTTAAATTTGCCCGTCCAGACACCTCCAGCTAGTCTCTCATGGCTTCTCGCTATTCCTGTTCATCTTCCGCAGAAATTGCAAACTGTGCCAAACAGGAGGTTAAAGGCGCTGACTCTCCAAGTTGGGAGAGTGTTAGTAAAGCGTCTGGAATGTTGCACCCGAGTACCAGGGGAAGAAAACTGAGACATATTTGAACACATCTCCCGTTCACACGGATGATCATACTCTGGGTTCCACATGCATGTTTTAGCTGAAGGAAGAATACCTTAAACCTGTGTATTTGAAACCCGTGGAATGGGTACCATGCAATATGACTTCAAAGGGTCTTCATTTGCTCACCGAACCTCTCCAATCCTATCACTGCTGCGTTTATGCCCCTGTACACATGCTTGATTCTCTTTCGGAGACATAGCAATCCATAGGTTTTAAGATACTTACTAGTCAGGTACATTCTTAGGCGTTTAATATGGGGTGTTGAGTCCATTTCGTTGAGCAAGGAGTAGCTCTTGTCTATTCCATATTTGGCTTAAGGAACTTTATCTGTGCTCATTTCAATCTCTGGTTTTATGCAGCACCCCAACTCACCTTTACCCTTAAGCAAGCATAAGTTGGTTTTCTAAATTTGAGACCCTGTTCTGTTCTGTAATTCAGTTCCTGTGTAGCCAAGTTTACATTCCGTGTATTACTGATATCTTATGATGTTTCTTTTTCTGTGTGACTTATTTCAGTTAGAATCATCATACCTGAATCCACTCATTGTGCTGCTAAGGGCCTGATGACATAGATTTCATTGCTGAGTGATATTGCTTTGTAAGTAAATACCACAGCTTCTTTATCCATTTTTCATTTTCTGCGATGTTGAACTTGTACTGTAAACGAGGTTCTTGTAAACAGAGGAGTCCCAAACTTTGGGGTGGCTGTGTCTTTTTGATTTTAATTTCCCTAAGCTATAGGACCATAAGTGGAAGTGCCCTAGGCTCTGTTGCTTTGTTTTTTCGATGTTTCAGGAAACACCATACACTTCTCCCGAGTGTCTGTTGGCAATTTACATCCCGCCCATCAGCATAACAAGGCTCCCAGTTCTCCATGGCCTGTCCTGCCTTTCTGGATTTTACACTTTTTTCAGATGGCCCTTTTGACCGGGGGGAAGTGAGACTTCATTGTAGTGCAGATTTCCTTTGCAAGTTTGCTTGGTTGGCCAAAAAGGGCGTATGCGCTTTTTCCTGAATATATTCAGGAAAAAACGCATACGCCCTTTTTGGCCAAGTGCATCATTGTGGACGTTCTGCCTCTTTTCCTATGCTTTCAATGCAATTCCAGTCTACCTCCTGAAATCGATTTCCTGCAATTCTGCCCCGCTTTCAAGTCCTCTTGGCAGCCTTACTTCAGTCTATTTTTGGACGATAGCTGTCATTTATAACTCTGCAGGTTTGTGAATTACAGTGCCCCTGAGCTCCTTTCTTCAACTCGTTTTCTTGTGAGCTGGCTGCAACACCGCTGGATGGCTTCAGGCCCTAATCTGGTTCCGGCACGGCATGCTGAGCCTTTGGTTATTTCCTCTTTCTGGTGAGAAATGAGAGTTAAATTTGCCTGTCCAGACACCTCCAGCTAGTCTCTCATTGGTTCTCCCTATTCCTGTTCATCTTCCGCAGAAATTGCAAACTGGGCCAAACAGGAGGTTAAAGGCGCTGACTCTCCAAGTGGGGAGAGTGTTAGTAAAGCGTCTGGAATGTTGCACCCGAGTACCAGGGGAGGAAAACTGAGACATATTTGAACACGTCTCCCGTTCACACGGTTGATCATACTCTGGGTTCCACATGCATGTTTTAGCTGAAGGAAGAATACCTTAAACCTGGAGAGTTGAGACCCGTGGAATGGGTACCATGCAATATGACTTCAAAGGGTCTTCATTTGCTCACCGAACCTCTCCAATCCTATCACTGCTGCGTTTATGCCCCTGTACACACGCTTGATTCTCTTTTGGAGACATAGCAATCCATAGGTTTTAAGATACTTACTAGTCAGGTACATTCTTAGGCGTTTAATATGGGGTGTTGAGTCCATTTCGTTGAGCAAGGAGTAGCTCTTGTCTATTCCATATTTGGCTTAAGGAACTTTATCTGTGCTCATTTCAATCTCTGGTTTTATGCAGCACCCCAACTCACCTTTACCCTTAAGCAAGCATAAGTTGGTTTTCTAAATTTGAGACCCTGTTTTGTTTTGGAATGCAGTTCCTGTGTAGCCAAGTTTACATTCCGTGTATTACTGATATCTTATGATGTTTCTTTTTCTGTGTGACTTATTTCAGTTAGAATCATCATACCTGAATCCACTCATTGTGCTGCTAAGGGCCTTGTGACACAGATTTCATTGCTGAGTGATATTGCTTTGTAAGTAAATACCACAACTTCTTTCTCCATTTTTCACTTTCTGTGATGTTGAACTTGTACTGTAAACGAGGTTCTTGTAAACAGAGGCGTCCCAAACTTTGGGGTGGCTGTGTCTTTTTGATTTTAATTTCCCTAAGCTATAGGACCATAAGTGGAAGTGCCCTAGGCTCTGTTGCTTTGTTTTTTAGATGTTTCAGGAAACACCATACACTTCTCCTGAGTGTCTGTTGGCAATTTACATCCCGCCCATCAGCATAACAAGGCTCCCAGTTCTCCATGGCCTGTCCTGCCTTTCTGGATTTTACACTTTTTTCAGATGGCCCTTTTGACCGGGTAGAAGTGAGACTTCATTGTAGTGCAGATTTCATTTGCAAGTTTGCTTGGTTGGCCAAAAAGGGCGTATGCGTTTTTTCCTGAATATATTCAGGAAAAAACGCATACGCCCTTTTTGGCCAAGTGCATCATTGTGGACGTTCTGCCTCTTTTCCTATGCTTTCAATGCAATTCCAGTCTACCTCCTGAAATCGGTTTCCTGCAATTCTGCCCCGCTTTCAAGTCCTCTTGGCAGCCTTACTTCAGTCTATTTTTGGACGATAGCTGTCATTTATAACTCTGCAGGTTTGTGAATTACAGTGCCCCTGAGCTCCTTTCTTCAACTCGCTTTCTTGTGACCTGGCCGCAACACCGCAGGATGTCTTCAGGCCCTAATCTGGTTCTGGCACGGCATGCTGAGCCTTTGGTTAATTCCTCTTCCTGGTGGGAAATGAGAGTTAAATTTGCCCGTCCAGACACCTCCAGCTAGTCTCTCATGGCTTCTCGCTATTCCTGTTCATCTTCCGCAGAAATTGCAAACTGTGCCAAACAGGAGGTTAAAGGCGCTGACTCTCCAAGTTGGGAGAGTGTTAGTAAAGCGTCTGGAATGTTGCACCCGAGTACCAGGGGAAGAAAACTGAGACATATTTGAACACATCTCCCGTTCACACGGATGATCATACTCTGGGTTCCACATGCATGTTTTAGCTGAAGGAAGAATACCTTAAACCTGTGTATTTGAAACCCGTGGAATGGGTACCATGCAATATGACTTCAAAGGGTCTTCATTTGCTCACCGAACCTCTCCAATCCTATCACTGCTGCGTTTATGCCCCTGTACACATGCTTGATTCTCTTTCGGAGACATAGCAATCCATAGGTTTTAAGATACTTACTAGTCAGGTACATTCTTAGGCGTTTAATATGGGGTGTTGAGTCCATTTCGTTGAGCAAGGAGTAGCTCTTGTCTATTCCATATTTGGCTTAAGGAACTTTATCTGTGCTCATTTCAATCTCTGGTTTTATGCAGCACCCCAACTCACCTTTACCCTTAAGCAAGCATAAGTTGGTTTTCTAAATTTGAGACCCTGTTCTGTTCTGTAATTCAGTTCCTGTGTAGCCAAGTTTACATTCCGTGTATTACTGATATCTTATGATGTTTCTTTTTCTGTGTGACTTATTTCAGTTAGAATCATCATACCTGAATCCACTCATTGTGCTGCTAAGGGCCTGATGACATAGATTTCATTGCTGAGTGATATTGCTTTGTAAGTAAATACCACAGCTTCTTTATCCATTTTTCATTTTCTGCGATGTTGAACTTGTACTGTAAACGAGGTTCTTGTAAACAGAGGAGTCCCAAACTTTGGGGTGGCTGTGTCTTTTTGATTTTAATTTCCCTAAGCTATAGGACCATAAGTGGAAGTGCCCTAGGTTCTGTTGCTTTGTTTTTTAGATGTTTCAGGAAACACCATACACTTCACCCGAGTGGTTGTTGGCAATTTACATCCCGCCCATCAGCATAACAAGGCTCCCAGTTCTCCATGGCCTGTCCTGCCTTTCTGGATTTTACACTTTTTTCAGATGGCCCTTTTGACCGGGGGGAAGTGAGACTTCATCGTAGTGCAGATTTCCTTTGCAAGGTTGCTTGGTTGGCCAAAAAGTGCGTATGCGTTTTTTCCTGAATATATTCAGGAAAAAATGCATACGCCCTTTTTGGCCAAGTGCATCATTGTGGACGTTCTGCCTCTTTTCCTATGCTTTCAATGCAATTCCAGTCTACCTCCTGAAATCGGTTTCCTGCAATTCTGCCCCGCTTTCAAGTCCTCTTGGCAGCCTTACTTCAGTATATTTTTGGACGATAGCTGTCATTTATAACTCTGCAGGTTTGTGAATTACAGTGCTCCTGAGATCCTTTCTTTAACTCGCTTTCTTGTGACCTGGCCGCAACACCGCAGGATGTCTTCAGGCCCTAATCTGGTTCCGGCATGGCACGCTGAGCCTCTGGTTATTTCCTCTTCCTGGTGGGAAATGAGAGTTAAATTTGCCCGTCCAGACACCTCCAGCTAGTCTCTCATGGCTTCTCGCTATTCCTGTTCATCTTCCGCAGAAATTGCAAACTGGGCCAAACAGGAGGTTAAAGGCGCTGACTCTCCAAGTGGGGAGAGTGTTAGTAAAGCGTCTGGAATGTTGCACCCGAGTACCAGGGGAGGAAAACTGAGACATATTTGAACACATCTCCCATTCACATGGTTGATCATACTCTGGGTTCCACATGCATGTTTTAGCTGAAGGAAGAATACCTAAAACCTGGGTAGTTGAAACCCGTGGAATGGGTACCATGCAATATGACTTCAAAGGGTCTTCATTTGCTCACCGAACCTCTCCAATCCTATCACTGCTGCGTTTTTGCCCCTGTACACATGCTTGATTCTCTTTCGGAGACATAGCAATCCCTAGATTTTAAGATACTTACTAGTCAGGTACATTCTTAGGCGTTTAATATGCGGTGTTGAGTCCATTTCTTTGAGCAAGGAGTAGCTCTTGTCTATTCCATATTTGGCTTAAGGAACTTTATCTGTGCTCATTTCAATCTCTGGTTTTATGCAGCACCCCAACTCACCTTTCCCCTTAAGCAAGCATAAGTTGGTTTTCTAAATTTGAGACCCTGTTCTGTTCTGTAATTCAGTTCCTGTGTAGCCAAGTTTACATTCCGTGTATTACTGATATCTTATGATGTTTCTTTTTCTGTGTGACTTATTTCAGTTAGAATCATCATACCTGAATCCACTCATTGTGCTACTAAGGGCCTGATGACACAGATTTCATTGCTGAGTGATATTGCTTTGTAAGTAAATACCACAACTTTTTTTATCCATTTTTCACTTTCTGCGATGTTGAACTTGTACTGTAAACGAGGTTCTTGTAAACAGAGCCGTTTGAAACTTTGGGGTTGCTGTGTCTTTTTGATTTTAAATTCCCTAAGCTATAGGACCATAAGTGGAAGTGCCCTAGGCTCTGTTGCTTTGTTTTTTAGATGTTTCAGGAAACACCATACACTTCTCCCGAGTGTCTGTTGGCAATTTACATCCCGCCCATCAGCATAACAAGGCTCCCAGTTCTCCATGGCCTGTCCTGCCTTTCTGGATTTTACACTTTTTTCAGATGGCCCTTTTGACCGGGGGGAAGTGAGACTTCATTGTAGTGCAGATTTCCATTGCAAGCTTGCTTGGTTGGCCAAAAAGGGCGTATGCGTTTTTTCCTGAATATATTCAGGAAAAAAGGCATACGCCCTTTTTGGCCAAGTGCATCATTGTGGACGTTCTGCCTCTTTTCCTATGCTTTCAATGCAATTCCAGTCTACCTCCTGAAATCGGTTTCCTGCAATTCTGCCCCGCTTTCAAGTCCTCTTGGCAGCCTTACTTCAGTCTATTTTTGGACGATAGCTGTCATTTATAACTCTGCAGGTTTGTGAATTACAGTGCCCCTGAGCTCCTTTCTTCAACTCGCTTTCTTGTGACCTGGCCGCAACACCACAGGATGGCTTCAGGCCCTAATCTGGTTCCGGCCCGGCATGCTGAGCCTTTGGTTAATTCCTCTTCCTGGTGGGAAATGAGAGTTAAATTTGCCCATTCAGACACCTGCAGCTAGCCTCTCATTGGTTCTCGCTATTCCTGTTCATCGTCCGCAGAAATTGCAAACTGGGCTAAACAGGAGGTTAAAGGCACTGACTCTCCAAGTCTGGAGAGTGTTAGTAAAGCGTCTGGAATGTTGCACCCGAGTATCAGGGGAGGAAAACTGAGACATATTTGAACACGTCTCCCGTTCACATGGTTGATCATATGCTGGGTTCCACATGCATGTTTTAGCTGAAGGAAGAATACCTTAAACCTGGAGAGTTGAGACCCGTGTAATGGGTACCATGCAATATGACTTCAAAGGGTCTTCATTTGCTCACCGAACCTCTCCAATCCTATCACTGCTGCGTTTATGCCCCTGTACACACGCTTGATTCTCTTTTGGAGACATAGCAATCCATAGGTTTTAAGATACTTACTAGTCAGGTACATTCTTAGGCGTTTAATATGGGGTGTTGAGTCCATTTCGTTGAGCAAGGAGTAGCTCTTGTCTATTCCATATTTGGCTTAAGGAACTTTATCTGTGCTCATTTCAATCTCTGGTTTTATGCAGCACCCCAACTCACCTTTACCCTTAAGCAAGCATAAGTTGGTTTTCTAAATTTGAGACCCTGTTTTGTTTTGGAATGCAGTTCCTGTGTAGCCAAGTTTACATTCCGTGTATTACTGATATCTTATGATGTTTCTTTTTCTGTGTGACTTATTTCAGTTAGAATCATCATACCTGAATCCACTCATTGTGCTGCTAAGGGCCTTGTGACACAGATTTCATTGCTGAGTGATATTGCTTTGTAAGTAAATACCACAACTTCTTTCTCCATTTTTCACTTTCTGTGATGTTGAACTTGTACTGTAAACGAGGTTCTTGTAAACAGAGGCGTCCCAAACTTTGGGGTGGCTGTGTCTTTTTGATTTTAATTTCCCTAAGCTATAGGACCATAAGTGGAAGTGCCCTAGGCTCTGTTGCTTTGTTTTTTAGATGTTTCAGGAAACACCATACACTTCTCCTGAGTGTCTGTTGGCAATTTACATCCCGCCCATCAGCATAACAAGGCTCCCAGTTCTCCATGGCCTGTCCTGCCTTTCTGGATTTTACACTTTTTTCAGATGGCCCTTTTGACCGGGTAGAAGTGAGACTTCATTGTAGTGCAGATTTCATTTGCAAGTTTGCTTGGTTGGCCAAAAAGGGCGTATGCGTTTTTTCCTGAATATATTCAGGAAAAAACGCATACGCCCTTTTTGGCCAAGTGCATCATTGTGGACGTTCTGCCTCTTTTCCTATGCTTTCAATGCAATTCCAGTCTACCTCCTGAAATCGGTTTCCTGCAATTCTGCCCCGCTTTCAAGTCCTCTTGGCAGCCTTACTTCAGTCTATTTTTGGACGATAGCTGTCATTTATAACTCTGCAGGTTTGTGAATTACAGTGCCCCTGAGCTCCTTTCTTCAACTCGCTTTCTTGTGACCTGGCCGCAACACCGCAGGATGTCTTCAGGCCCTAATCTGGTTCTGGCACGGCATGCTGAGCCTTTGGTTAATTCCTCTTCCTGGTGGGAAATGAGAGTTAAATTTGCCCGTCCAGACACCTCCAGCTAGTCTCTCATGGCTTCTCGCTATTCCTGTTCATCTTCCGCAGAAATTGCAAACTGTGCCAAACAGGAGGTTAAAGGCGCTGACTCTCCAAGTTGGGAGAGTGTTAGTAAAGCGTCTGGAATGTTGCACCCGAGTACCAGGGGAAGAAAACTGAGACATATTTGAACACATCTCCCGTTCACACGGATGATCATACTCTGGGTTCCACATGCATGTTTTAGCTGAAGGAAGAATACCTTAAACCTGTGTATTTGAAACCCGTGGAATGGGTACCATGCAATATGACTTCAAAGGGTCTTCATTTGCTCACCGAACCTCTCCAATCCTATCACTGCTGCGTTTATGCCCCTGTACACATGCTTGATTCTCTTTCGGAGACATAGCAATCCATAGGTTTTAAGATACTTACTAGTCAGGTACATTCTTAGGCGTTTAATATGGGGTGTTGAGTCCATTTCGTTGAGCAAGGAGTAGCTCTTGTCTATTCCATATTTGGCTTAAGGAACTTTATCTGTGCTCATTTCAATCTCTGGTTTTATGCAGCACCCCAACTCACCTTTACCCTTAAGCAAGCATAAGTTGGTTTTCTAAATTTGAGACCCTGTTCTGTTCTGTAATTCAGTTCCTGTGTAGCCAAGTTTACATTCCGTGTATTACTGATATCTTATGATGTTTCTTTTTCTGTGTGACTTATTTCAGTTAGAATCATCATACCTGAATCCACTCATTGTGCTGCTAAGGGCCTGATGACATAGATTTCATTGCTGAGTGATATTGCTTTGTAAGTAAATACCACAGCTTCTTTATCCATTTTTCATTTTCTGCGATGTTGAACTTGTACTGTAAACGAGGTTCTTGTAAACAGAGGAGTCCCAAACTTTGGGGTGGCTGTGTCTTTTTGATTTTAATTTCCCTAAGCTATAGGACCATAAGTGGAAGTGCCCTAGGCTCTGTTGCTTTGTTTTTTCGATGTTTCAGGAAACACCATACACTTCTCCCGAGTGTCTGTTGGCAATTTACATCCCGCCCATCAGCATAACAAGGCTCCCAGTTCTCCATGGCCTGTCCTGCCTTTCTGGATTTTACACTTTTTTCAGATGGCCCTTTTGACCGGGGGGAAGTGAGACTTCATTGTAGTGCAGATTTCCTTTGCAAGTTTGCTTGGTTGGCCAAAAAGGGCGTATGCGCTTTTTCCTGAATATATTCAGGAAAAAACGCATACGCCCTTTTTGGCCAAGTGCATCATTGTGGACGTTCTGCCTCTTTTCCTATGCTTTCAATGCAATTCCAGTCTACCTCCTGAAATCGATTTCCTGCAATTCTGCCCCGCTTTCAAGTCCTCTTGGCAGCCTTACTTCAGTATATTTTTGGACGATAGCTGTCATTTATAACTCTGCAGGTTTGTGAATTACAGTGCCCCTGAGCTCCTTTCTTCAACTCGTTTTCTTGTGAGCTGGCTGCAACACCGCTGGATGGCTTCAGGCCCTAATCTGGTTCCGGCACGGCATGCTGAGCCTTTGGTTATTTCCTCTTTCTGGTGAGAAATGAGAGTTAAATTTGCCTGTCCAGACACCTCCAGCTAGTCTCTCATTGGTTCTCCCTATTCCTGTTCATCTTCCGCAGAAATTGCAAACTGGGCCAAACAGGAGGTTAAAGGCGCTGACTCTCCAAGTGGGGAGAGTGTTAGTAAAGCGTCTGGAATGTTGCACCCGAGTACCAGGGGAGGAAAACTGAGACATATTTGAACACGTCTCCCGTTCACACGGTTGATCATACTCTGGGTTCCACATGCATGTTTTAGCTGAAGGAAGAATACCTTAAACCTGGAGAGTTGAGACCCGTGGAATGGGTACCATGCAATATGACTTCAAAGGGTCTTCATTTGCTCACCGAACCTCTCCAATCCTATCACTGCTGCGTTTATGCCCCTGTACACACGCTTGATTCTCTTTTGGAGACATAGCAATCCATAGGTTTTAAGATACTTACTAGTCAGGTACATTCTTAGGCGTTTAATATGGGGTGTTGAGTCCATTTCGTTGAGCAAGGAGTAGCTCTTGTCTATTCCATATTTGGCTTAAGGAACTTTATCTGTGCTCATTTCAATCTCTGGTTTTATGCAGCACCCCAACTCACCTTTACCCTTAAGCAAGCATAAGTTGGTTTTCTAAATTTGAGACCCTGTTTTGTTTTGGAATGCAGTTCCTGTGTAGCCAAGTTTACATTCCGTGTATTACTGATATCTTATGATGTTTCTTTTTCTGTGTGACTTATTTCAGTTAGAATCATCATACCTGAATCCACTCATTGTGCTGCTAAGGGCCTTGTGACACAGATTTCATTGCTGAGTGATATTGCTTTGTAAGTAAATACCACAACTTCTTTCTCCATTTTTCACTTTCTGTGATGTTGAACTTGTACTGTAAACGAGGTTCTTGTAAACAGAGGCGTCCCAAACTTTGGGGTGGCTGTGTCTTTTTGATTTTAATTTCCCTAAGCTATAGGACCATAAGTGGAAGTGCCCTAGGCTCTGTTGCTTTGTTTTTTAGATGTTTCAGGAAACACCATACACTTCTCCTGAGTGTCTGTTGGCAATTTACATCCCGCCCATCAGCATAACAAGGCTCCCAGTTCTCCATGGCCTGTCCTGCCTTTCTGGATTTTACACTTTTTTCAGATGGCCCTTTTGACCGGGTAGAAGTGAGACTTCATTGTAGTGCAGATTTCATTTGCAAGTTTGCTTGGTTGGCCAAAAAGGGCGTATGCGTTTTTTCCTGAATATATTCAGGAAAAAACGCATACGCCCTTTTTGGCCAAGTGCATCATTGTGGACGTTCTGCCTCTTTTCCTATGCTTTCAATGCAATTCCAGTCTACCTCCTGAAATCGGTTTCCTGCAATTCTGCCCCGCTTTCAAGTCCTCTTGGCAGCCTTACTTCAGTCTATTTTTGGACGATAGCTGTCATTTATAACTCTGCAGGTTTGTGAATTACAGTGCCCCTGAGCTCCTTTCTTCAACTCGCTTTCTTGTGACCTGGCCGCAACACCGCAGGATGTCTTCAGGCCCTAATCTGGTTCTGGCACGGCATGCTGAGCCTTTGGTTAATTCCTCTTCCTGGTGGGAAATGAGAGTTAAATTTGCCCGTCCAGACACCTCCAGCTAGTCTCTCATGGCTTCTCGCTATTCCTGTTCATCTTCCGCAGAAATTGCAAACTGTGCCAAACAGGAGGTTAAAGGCGCTGACTCTCCAAGTTGGGAGAGTGTTAGTAAAGCGTCTGGAATGTTGCACCCGAGTACCAGGGGAAGAAAACTGAGACATATTTGAACACATCTCCCGTTCACACGGATGATCATACTCTGGGTTCCACATGCATGTTTTAGCTGAAGGAAGAATACCTTAAACCTGTGTATTTGAAACCCGTGGAATGGGTACCATGCAATATGACTTCAAAGGGTCTTCATTTGCTCACCGAACCTCTCCAATCCTATCACTGCTGCGTTTATGCCCCTGTACACATGCTTGATTCTCTTTCGGAGACATAGCAATCCATAGGTTTTAAGATACTTACTAGTCAGGTACATTCTTAGGCGTTTAATATGGGGTGTTGAGTCCATTTCGTTGAGCAAGGAGTAGCTCTTGTCTATTCCATATTTGGCTTAAGGAACTTTATCTGTGCTCATTTCAATCTCTGGTTTTATGCAGCACCCCAACTCACCTTTACCCTTAAGCAAGCATAAGTTGGTTTTCTAAATTTGAGACCCTGTTCTGTTCTGTAATTCAGTTCCTGTGTAGCCAAGTTTACATTCCGTGTATTACTGATATCTTATGATGTTTCTTTTTCTGTGTGACTTATTTCAGTTAGAATCATCATACCTGAATCCACTCATTGTGCTGCTAAGGGCCTGATGACATAGATTTCATTGCTGAGTGATATTGCTTTGTAAGTAAATACCACAGCTTCTTTATCCATTTTTCATTTTCTGCGATGTTGAACTTGTACTGTAAACGAGGTTCTTGTAAACAGAGGAGTCCCAAACTTTGGGGTGGCTGTGTCTTTTTGATTTTAATTTCCCTAAGCTATAGGACCATAAGTGGAAGTGCCCTAGGCTCTGTTGCTTTGTTTTTTCGATGTTTCAGGAAACACCATACACTTCTCCCGAGTGTCTGTTGGCAATTTACATCCCGCCCATCAGCATAACAAGGCTCCCAGTTCTCCATGGCCTGTCCTGCCTTTCTGGATTTTACACTTTTTTCAGATGGCCCTTTTGACCGGGGGGAAGTGAGACTTCATTGTAGTGCAGATTTCCTTTGCAAGTTTGCTTGGTTGGCCAAAAAGGGCGTATGCGCTTTTTCCTGAATATATTCAGGAAAAAACGCATACGCCCTTTTTGGCCAAGTGCATCATTGTGGACGTTCTGCCTCTTTTCCTATGCTTTCAATGCAATTCCAGTCTACCTCCTGAAATCGATTTCCTGCAATTCTGCCCCGCTTTCAAGTCCTCTTGGCAGCCTTACTTCAGTCTATTTTTGGACGATAGCTGTCATTTATAACTCTGCAGGTTTGTGAATTACAGTGCCCCTGAGCTCCTTTCTTCAACTCGTTTTCTTGTGAGCTGGCTGCAACACCGCTGGATGGCTTCAGGCCCTAATCTGGTTCCGGCACGGCATGCTGAGCCTTTGGTTATTTCCTCTTTCTGGTGAGAAATGAGAGTTAAATTTGCCTGTCCAGACACCTCCAGCTAGTCTCTCATTGGTTCTCCCTATTCCTGTTCATCTTCCGCAGAAATTGCAAACTGGGCCAAACAGGAGGTTAAAGGCGCTGACTCTCCAAGTGGGGAGAGTGTTAGTAAAGCGTCTGGAATGTTGCACCCGAGTACCAGGGGAGGAAAACTGAGACATATTTGAACACGTCTCCCGTTCACACGGTTGATCATACTCTGGGTTCCACATGCATGTTTTAGCTGAAGGAAGAATACCTTAAACCTGGAGAGTTGAGACCCGTGGAATGGGTACCATGCAATATGACTTCAAAGGGTCTTCATTTGCTCACTGAACCTCTCCAATCCTATCACTGCTGCGTTTATGCCCCTGTACACACGCTTGATTCTCTTTTGGAGACATAGCAATCCATAGGTTTTAAGATACTTACTAGTCAGGTACATTCTTAGGTGTTTAATATCGGGTGTTGAGTCCATTTCGTTGAGCAAGGAGTAGCTCTTGTCTATTCCATATTTGGCTTAAGGAACTTTATCTGTGCTCATTTCAATCTCTGGTTTTATGCAGCACCCCAACTCACCTTCCCCCTTAAGCAAGCATAAGTTGGTTTTCTAAACTTGAGACACTGTTCTGTTTTGTAATTCAGTTCATGTGTAGCCAAGTCGACATTCTGTGTATTAATGATACCTTATGATGTTTCTTTTCTGTGTGACTTATTTCAGTTCGAATCATCATACCTGAATCCACTCATTATGCTGCTACGGGCCTGATTACATAGATTTCATTGCTGAGTGATACTGCATTGTACGTAAGTACCACAAGTTCTTTATCCATTTTTCACTTTCTGCGATATTGAACTTGTACCATAAACGAGGTTCTTGTAAACAGAGCCGTCCCAAACTTTGGGGTGGCTGTGTCTTTTTGATTTTAATTTCCCTAAGCTATAGGACCATAAGTGGAAGTGCCCTAGGCTCTGTTGCTTTGTTTTTTAGATGTTTCAGGAAACACCATACACTTCTCCTGAGTGGCTGTTGGCAATTTACATCCCGCCCATCAGCATAAGAAGGCTCCCAGTTCTCCATGGCCTGTCGTGCCTTTATGGATTTTACACTTTTTTCAGATGGCCCTTTTGACCGGGTGGAAGTGAGACTTCATTGTAGTGCAGATTTCCTTTGCAAGCTTGCTTGGTTGGCCAAAAAGGGCGTATGCGTTTTTTCCTGAATATATTCAGGAAAAAACGCATACGCCCTTTTTGGCCAAGTGCATCATTGTTGAGTTTCTGACTCTCTTCCTATGCTTTCAATGCAATTCCAGTCTACCTCCTGAAATCGGTTTCCTGCAATTCTGCCTTGCTTTCAATGCCTCTTCATAGCCTTACCTCAATATATTTTTTAAAAATAGTTGGCCTTTATAACTCTGCAGGTTTTTGAATTGCAGTGGCCCTTAGCTCCATTTTTTAGCTCTTATTTTTGTGGTCTTGCCCCATAACCACAGGATTCCTTGAAGCCCTATTTTTCTTCTGGGGCACCTTGCTGTGCCTTTGGTTAATTCTTCTTACTGATGTGATATTAGAGTGACATGTGCCCATTGAAACCGCTACAGCTAGTTTCTCACTGGTTCCCCCTATTCCCATTCATCCTCTGCACTAACTGCAGACTGTGTGATACCAGAACTTAAAGGCATTGACTCCATGTGGGGATGTTGTTAGTAAAGCGGCTGGAATGTCGATCCGGAGCCCCAGGAGAGGAAAAATGAGGTGCGTTTTAGAAACCTTTCCCGATCATATGGTATACCAGTCGCTGGGTTTCCCAAGCATGGTTTAGCTGTAGGAAGATTCCCTTCAACCTGGAGTGTTGGGACCCTTGGACTGAGTAGCATGAAGTATTGCATTAAACTTTCGGCAGTTGCTCACCAAAGCTCACCAATCCTGTCAGCCCCAAGTGTCCAGCCTTATGTCTTATCCAGCTGTGGGTTTATATGTGGTCAATCCAGGTTGCATCACAGCCCCTGAGCGAATTTTGTAAGAATTTTTCTCTCTTTCATTGTTTCAGCGTTTTGTTTTTAAAATTTATTTCTATAATGGGGTTTAGCTCCTTTTCACTGCTGTGTTTGTGCCGCTCTGCACACACTTGATTCCCTTATGGAGATATATCAATACATGGGTTTTAAGATTCTTATTCCTCAGATATATTTCTCTGCGGTGTATAGGGTGTGTTGAGGCCTGTTCATTGAGCAAGGTGTAGATCTTGTCTAATACCTATTTGGTTTATTGAACGGTATCTGTGCTAATTTCAAACTCTGGTTTTATGCATCACCCCACCTCTCCTTTCCCCTTAAGCTGACATAAGTGTGTTTTCTAAATGTGAGACACTGTTCTGTTCTGTAATTCATTTCTTGTGCAGCCATATTTACCCTCCCTCTATAAGTGATATCTTATGATATGTTTCTTTTTCTGTTTGACTTATTTCAAGTAGTATTATCGGACCTAAATCCACTCTTTATCCTTCTACTAGCCTTATTACATTGATTTCATGGTGAAGAGATATTCCATTGTACATAAGTACCACATCTTCTTTATCCATTGTTCTCTTTCCTGGGATATTTAAGGTGTACTGAAGTTGAGGTTCTTGTAAACAGAGTAGCCCTAAACTGTGGTGTGCTTGTGTCTTGTTGATTTTTAGACTTCCCTAGATATACTCCCATGATTGGAAGTGTCCTATGCTCTGTAGCTCTGTTTTTTAGATGATTTAGGAACCACCATACACTTCTCCAGAGTGGCTCTCGGCAGTTCACACACTGCCCATCAGCGTATAAAGGCTCCCTGTTCTCCATGGCCTGTCCTGCATTTCTGGTTTTTACAATTTTTTAGGATGGCCCTTTTGACCGGTGGGAAGTGAGACTTCTTTGTTGTGCACATTTGCATTGCTTGCTTGCTTCATTGCCCATAAAGTGCGTATGCGTTTTTTCCTGGATATAATCAGGAAAAAACGCATACGCCCTTTTGGGCCAACTGCATCATTGTCGAAATTCTGCCGCTTTTCATGTGCGTTAAAGACGAGTCCAATCTATCTCTTGAAATCTGTTTCTTGCAATTCTGTCTTGCATTCAGATCCTCTTCTTTGCCTTACCTCAACATATTTTTGGACGTTAGTTTTCATTTATAACTCTGCAGGTTTGTGAATTGCAGTGACCCTGAGCTCCATTTTTTAAGTTGCTCTTTTGTGAGCTGGCCTCAAACCCGCAGGATTGCTTCAGGCCCTATTTTGGCTCCGGCGAGGCAGGCTGAGCCTTTCTTTAATTCTTATTCTTAATGGGAAATTAGAGTGATATGTGCCCGTCCAAACCCCTACAACTCTTCTCTCATTGGTTCCCCCTCTTTCCGTTCATCCTCCTCACAATTTGCAAAATGTGTGAAACAGAAGTTGAAATGTGCTGATTCTCCAAGTGGGGAGATTCTAAGTAGCGTGGCTGGAATGGTGAACAGGAGCACCAGGAGAGGATAAATGAGGTGCATTTTAGACACATCTCCCGATCACATGGTGTACAGTCCTCTGGGTTTTCCATGCATGTTTTAGCTGTAGGAAGATCCCTTGAACCTGCAGATTTGGGACCCATTGAATGGGTACCAGGTAGTATTACTTTAAAGGGTGTGCATTTCCTCACCCAACCTCACATTTCTCTTAGCGCAAACAGTTTCCAGCCTTATGTCTCATCCTGCTGTGGGTCTAGATGTGTTCAATCCATGTTGCATCACCGTCCCTGAGGAAAAGTTGTAAGAGGTTTTCTCTGTCTCTCTGTCGTTTATTTTTTTCAATTTATTACTATATTGGTTACAGCTGATTTTCAAAGCTCTGTTTCTTGCTGCTGTACATCCACTTGATTCACGTACAGAGAGACATCAATAAATTCTTTTTCAGATTCTTACCAGTCGTATATATTCTTTTCTGGTGACTTGAGTGTGCTGAGTGCAGTTCTTTTAGCTACCGTGTAGGCCTTGTTGATTATCAGTTTGGTATTTGGAATGGTATCTTTGCTAATTTCAACCTCCTGGATGATGCCTCACCCCTCCCCACCTTTCCCGTTTAGCAGCCTTATGCGTGTTTTCTACATATTTGACTATGTTTTTGTTTTGTAATTTATTTCATGTGTAGCCATTTTGGATTCCACCTTTAAGTGATATCTTATGATATGTGTCTTTTTCTTTTTGAATTCTGTCACTTAGAATGATCATACGTAACTCCTCCGGAGTTGTTACAACTGGCCATATTTCATTGATTTCCAGGCTGAATAATATTCCACTCTACCTAAGTACCACATCTCTATCCATTTTTTCCCTCCAGAGACATTTAAGTTATATCCTAGTCGAGGATCTTTTAAACAGAGAGGGGGTAAACATTGGGGTGCCTGTGTCCTCTCGATTTTTGTTTTTCCCAAGATATACGCCCATGAGTGCAAGTGCCCTATGCTCTGTAGCTCATTTTTTAGATGCTTTAGTAAACACAATACACTTCTCCAGAATGGCCGTTGGCAATATACATTTCCACTATAAGTCTCACAGGGCTCCCTCTTCTCGTTGCCCTGTCCTGCATTTCTGTTGTTTACGCTTTATGAGGATGGCTCTTCTGACTGATGCGAAGTGATATCTTTTGTAGTATTGACTTCCAGTGCCCACCTGTTTGGTTGGCTAAAAAAGTGTATGCCCTTTTCTTGAATATATACAGAAAAGAACGCATACACCCTTTTTGGCCAACTGCAATGTTGGCAATGTTGGCAATGTTCAGCTCCTTTTCTTGTGCTTAATGGCGAGTCCTTTCTACCTCCTGAAATCCCTTTCCTGCCATTCTCCCTTGCTTACAAGTCCTTTTCTCTGACTTTCCTCAAGACATTTTTCAGTGATGGATATTTTCAACTCTGCAGTTTTGTGAATTTTACTGCCCCTGAGTTCCATTGTTCAACTCGTGTTTATGGGAACTGGCCACAAAGCAGCGGGATTTCCTCAAGCCCTATACTGTTTCCATGGGCAACACTAGCCTTTGGTCAATTCGTCTTCCTGATTGGAAATTAGAGTGACATGTGCCTGTCTGAACACCTAGGACTTGTCTCTCATTGTTCCTCATCCTTCCGCTTCATCCTCTGGACAAATTCCAAACTGTACGCAACAGGATGTTGACAGTGCTGACATCTCCAAGTGGGGAGACTGTTAGTAAAGACGCTGGAGGGGTGAACCCGAGCACCAGGAGATGAGGAGATGAGATGCCTTTTCCAAACTCTTCCCGATCAGACGGTATACCATCCTCTGGGTGTGACAGACATGTTTTAGCAGTAGGAAGAGTCCCATTCATGTAAGGAGAACACCAGGGCTTTTTCAAAATCAGTGTCTCCCCGAAACCCAAACTGGGGAATTTTTTAAGCTACAGCTACACATATGTTCATTAAGGGCCTTGGGAAGTAGGCAGAGTCCAAACTTTAGATGATTGAAGTCTTCAGGGTCAGAAGCACTCACCACCAGCTTCCCTTAGGCTACACTTTAACTGTCATTGATAGATGATGTCAATAAAAATATCTATTCTTTTTCAGATTATTTCCCCTTATAGGTTATTGCAAAATGTTGAGTGTAGTTCCCTGTGCTATACAGTAGTTCCTTGTTGATGATCTATTTTATACATAGCAGTGTGTATGTGTTCATTCCAAACTGTTAATTTATCCCTCCTCCCACCTTTCCCCTTTGGTAATAATAAATTATAAGATTTTATACTTCTCAGAAATGGGGGAGCTGAAAGAGAGGTATCATTTTCAATGGAAAAGCATTTAAAACAAGATTGAAGGTTTAACCAAGATTATTAGCTGTACATCCTTGGAAAGAAATCACTTCGTTTCTCTAATATTGACCTGACAAATAAGACAAACCTTTTCACTGAACTTGCTTATAAAAAGTGATGGAAATATCAAATGGAAGTGTTAAAAACATCTTATTTTACTCGAGCCTTATACACTGTTCTATGTTAACTACAGTTTGGCTCACACATCTGTTCATTGAGGTTACAATAGTCTCAATTTCTGTTACTGATCCTCCAGAGTGGACCCCAACAAGTGTCCCCCTGCCCAGTGTCATTGGGGCCAACAGATCGAGACTGAGTTTGGTTCACAAGCAAAGGAAACTTTATATTTTGATCAGAGAATGGAGAGGTGAGAGCATGCACTACCCCGTGGGCTGTGGGCTGGGCTGCTGTGTAGAGATCCTGTCAGAGTCAGTGGGAGGGAGGGAGGCGGCGGAGCTCTCGAGGGCCGGGTTGGCTGTAGCTCAGGCTCTATATCGTGGAGTCTGCACTGGGCCCCAGGAGCTGAGGTGTCGACCCAGCCATTCTGCACTAGGAAATCTGGTCTGAAGTGCCGGGTGTGGAACCTCTGCATGCGGGACCCTAGGAGCACGTGAAATTAGACAAAGCACAAAGGATAAAAAAGGTTAGACTTGACTTTATTGCCCAGATTCTATTTTTATCTCCCAGGGATTTTTAATGGGCTTTGCTGGGGACAAACCCCTCCTCTGCCTTTTGTCCCGTTCCTCATTCTTGGAGTGCTGAGGGTGCAGACCCTTCTTCTGTAACTGCTGAGTGCTGAGTTGGGAGCCCTCATACCCTGGGGCGAGGGTCAGAGCTTCTCCCCAGCAGCTTCCCGGTGACGTTGATTGTCCCCAGGACCCCTGCCTCCCTGCTCGTCCACCTGAGCACCAGCATTGGAAGTGTTATAGATTCTAATGACCTTTAAGGGTCCAGGAAAGAGATGTGCAGAGACGCTGTGGGAGCCGGTTTCACCCCGCCCCACATTTGTTCGGCCACCTTAGGCTGACCGTCTCTGCCAGCCTAGATGCTCTGACCAGTAGTCTGCGCTTTCTTCAATTAGGCCCCTGAATTAACGTACAAACAGCACCAGGTGTCAGAGCCCTGCCCGCTCAACTCCCAGACAGTCCAGGGTCAGTGGTGACCAAGGACCATGATGGCTACTGAGTCAACAGCCTTTTGAAGTAAACAGGAGTCCAGCCGGTCTTATTGGCCACCATCATCACGGTGTCTGTAGGCTTTTCTATGGTGACAGTGTGGTATACTGTTCCCCCGCCAAGATTATTAGCTCCCCTCTGGGTGCAGTAAGTCCTGCAAGCAGTAGTCTACTCTTTTGGGACACACTCTTGTTGTTTTATGAGAGAAACTCCAGGTCAAGTGATGTTCACACGAGTCGTCATGGTGCCCTGTTGCCCCCGGTTATCTCTCTGGATGTTGGAGTTGGAGGGCCTCCTCACTCGAGGTCGGTGTGCCCACGGAGTGAACCCTGCAACTTCAGGGCATGGTTGGTGGTTAGGATCACCACGTGGGGTCCTTTTCCCTTAGGAGGGAGGTGGCCTTTTGGGCTGCTGATTTCCAGGTTTTTAGATACCGCCAGTATCTTGGCCAGATGTGGCAGTGGGCCAAGCCCCTTAGTGACCGTAGTTTATCCTACCTGGATGGCATTCTTGCATTGTTCCATTTCAAGTGGTCCCAGTTTTTGCACTAATTCTCCAATGGCGATTCACCTTTCACCGGGAATGTAAAGGTCAAAGGGTTTAGCTAAATTAGGGAGTTCCAGGGCAAGGGTCTGAATTGACTGCTCTTTCCATTCTTGAAAGGCCACTTCTGGATTCTATTCAAAAGGATCATCATCTTTTCCTTTCAGTGTTTCATATAGAGGCCCAGCTAGTAGACTGTAGCTAGGGATCCAGAAGCAGCAAACCCTGGCCTCCCCAGGAACCCCTAAGCTGTCTTCTAGTTTTAGAAAGGGGTAAGGCTGAAAATGGTTTCTTCCCTTTCCTGGGATGGGCTTCTCTGACCTTCTGTGAGAATGAAGCCCAGGCAGGTCACCGCAGTCTGTGATATTTGAGCTTTTTCTTGGACAACTTCTATCCTTTATTGGCTTGGTAGTTCAGAGGCCTCCTTATTAGGGCTGGTGATCAGAATGTCGTCTGCATATTGAAGGAGGGTTTCCTTTTCCAGAGGTAGAACTTTTAGGTCTTTAGCTAAGCTTTCCCCAAAGATGGTGTGGGAATTTTTGCACCCTTGGGGCCAGACGGCCCGGAAGTATTGTTTTAGTTGTATGTTGAGTCCTGCCACTCACAAGCCAAAATTTCTTGTGACTCTGGGACTAATGGAATACAAAAGAAGGCATCATTGAAGACTAATACAGAATACCATGTCCTGGTGGTTGGTAGAATGACCAGCAGGGTGTAGGAATTAGGAGCAACTGGAGGTATATCCTCGGTGGCTTCACTGACTGTCCTGACATCCTTTACCAGGTCCCCAGCAGCCCATGGGGCTCTCGTGGTCAGACCAATCCCAGAATATGGAGCTCACCTGGGCAGGTACCCCACCCCCACCCCAGCCCACGGGGCTCTCGTGGTCAGGCCCCTCCCAGGATACAGAGCTACCCTTGCAGGTACCGTGGCAGGGCTGGGCACACAGGAACCGTGCACATAGCCCTCATTGCAGAGCACCCCCAGCTCACCTGTCGCTCAGAGCTGACACAGAGCACCTCAGAGCAGGACTTGAACTAACAAACAGCAGCTGCGACAGGTCTGTGACCCTGGGAATCACTCCGTGAGGCCTCCCTCCACCTGGTCTTCCAGAGACTTCCACTGCACCCGGGGCACCAGGCCTCTGTCTCCAACCACCACCCACCCCTCCTCTCCCTGACTCCTGGGTTCCTCTCATTAGGAGAGGGTTTTCTTGAAGTTGTCTCCCACTCATGGGCCAGATAAAATGATTAGAAAACAAGCCAAAGCTGCAGCCCCTTGTCTATCCTGACTCTCAGGAGCCCACACCTGTTCCTTGGACCTGGCCGGTTCAGCAAGTTCCATTTTCTGCAACTGTGAGCCCCTGAGGGGTGATGATTGGCTGACCTGGGCAGCCTTACCGTGCCGGCCAGCCCTCCCCAGGTGTGCCTGGGTTGAGATCAATATAAATACCACTCCAGGCAGCAAGAGCCCCTGCAGCCGTGCCTGACGCCATTTTCTCTGCCCTGTCAGCAGTCTCGGGGCTGGGCTGGTGGGAGGGAGTGAGAGGCCACGGCTTTGTGGGTGGCCCAGTGTGAGTGGGGCTCTGCTGGACTTTCTGCAGCAGTTGCCAGGCTGCCACCTGCTAAAGAAGAGGATGTGTCACCCATACCTGCTGCTGGAATTTCTCCCTGGGCAGAGGTGAGGAAGGAAAAAAGCAGTGGGGGCAGGGACAGGACGGGTATCTCAGGCAGGGAAATGGAAATCTTCCAGAAGAGCACCCAGGGCCAGGACCATCCTGGCTGGCCTGCAGGCACCAAGTCGGCCGGCATGCTGTCACTCGTGTGGCTCTATGGCCCTTCCTCTAGGCTTTCAAGTCCTTGTATATATTCAGGTGTTTTACCTGGGACGGGTGGGAATAGTTCAGCAGCAACTGGCCTGGGGCTCAGCTCACGTTTACTCACAGATGCCTCGGCACGGTGCCCCAGCTTTGCAATGAGGACGCTTGTTGCGTGGGGGCTGCTGGCTGAATGGGAGACGATTCCCCACCACTGACCAACTTCAGAATTGTTTACAACTGGAGCAAGTGCCCTGATACGGTTTTCCTCTGTGTAACTGGTGGGTTCTGTGTTTTTTTTCTCTTTTTCGTTTTTGGTTCAAGGTAGATTTTATTCCTCATTTTTGTATTTACAGATATAAGCATGGAAATAATTTATTCATATAAATACATGTATGTGCAGGGAATAATTGTTTTTTCTGTTTTATTTTTTAAATTTTACTTCTTTTTAATTTTGAATTTTATTTTATATTTTTATACAGCAGGTTCTTATTGGTTATCTATTTTATACATATAAATGTATACATGCCAATCCCAGTCTCTCAACTCCTCCCACCACCACCCCCCCAACAGCTTTCCCCCCTTGTTGTCCATACGTTTGTTGTCTACATCTGTTGCTCTGTTTATGCCTTGCAAAATGGTTAATCTGTACAGTTTTTCTAGTTCCACATATATGCATGAATATACAAGATTTGTTTTTCTCTTTCTGACTTACTTCACTCTGTATGACAGTCTCTAGATCCATCGACGTCTCTACAAATGACCCAATTTCATTCCTTTTCATGGCTTAGTAATATTCCATTTTATATATGTACCACAGCTTTATGCATTCGTCTGTCTGTGGGCATTTAGGTTGCTTCCATTACCTCGATATTGTAAATAGTGATGCAATGAACATTGCGGTGAATGACTCTTTTTGATTTATGGTTTTGTCTGGGTATATGTCCAGTACTGGGATTGCTGTATCCTATGGTAATTCTATTGTTAGTTTCTTAAGAAATTCCATATTGTTCTCCATAATGACTGTATCAATTTATATTCCCAACAATAGTGGAAGAGGGTTCCTTTTCTCCACACCCTTTCCAGCATTTTTTGTTTGTAGATTTTCAATGATGCCTATGCTACCAGGTGTGAGGTGATACCTCATTGTTGAATCCATTTCGTTGAGCAAGGGGTAGCTCTTGTCTATTACATATTTGGCTTATGGAACGGTATCTGTGCTAATTTCAAACTCTGCTTTTATGCAGCACCCCAACTCACCTTCCCCCTTAAGCAGGCATAAGTTGGTTTTCTAAACTTGAGACCCTGTTCTGTTTTGTAATTCAGTTCATGTGTAGCCAAGTTCACATTCCGCGTATTAGTGATACCTTATGATGTTTCTTTTTCTGTATGACTTATTTCACTTAGAATCATCGTGCCTCAATCCACTCATTATGCTGGTACGGGCCTGGTGACATAGATTTCATTGCTGAGTGGTATTCTGTTGTACAGAAGTACCGCAACTTCTTTATCCATTATTTGCTCTCTGGGATATTTAACTTGTGCCATAGAAGAGATTCCTATAAAAAGAGCCGTCCCAAAGTTTGGGGTTGCTGTGTCTTTTTGATATTAATTTCCCTAAGCTATAGGACCATAAGTGGAAGTGCCCTAGGCTCTGTTGCTTTGTTTTTTAGATGTTTCAGGAAACACCATACACTTCTCCCAAGTGTCTGTTGGCAATTTACATCCCGCCCATCAGCATAACAAGGCTCCCATTTCTCCATGGCCTGTCCTGCCTTTCTGGATTTTACACTTTATTCTGATGGCCCTTTTGACCGGAGGGAAGTGAGACTTCATTGTAGTGCAGATTTCCTTTGCAAGCTTGCTTGGTTGGCCAAAAAGGGCGTATGCGTTTTTTCCTGAATATATTCAGGAAAAAACGCATACGCCCTTTTTGGCCAAGTGCATCACTGTGGACGTTCTGCCTCTTTTCCTATGCTTTCAATGCAATTCCAGTCTACCTCCTGAAATCGGTTTCCTGCAATTCTGCCCCGCTTTCAAGTCCTCTTGGAAGCCTTACTTCAGTCTATTTTTGGACGATAGCTGTCATTTATAACTCTGCAGGTTTGTGAATTACAGAGGCCCTGAGCTCCTTTCTTCAACTCGCTTTCTTTTGAGCTGGCCGCAACACCACAGGATGGCTTCAGGCCCTAATCTTGTTCCGGCACGGCACGCTGAGCCTTTGGTTATTTCCTCTTCCTGGTGCGAAATGAGAGTTAAATTTGCCCGTCCAGACACCTCCAGCTAGTCTCTCATTGGTTCTCCCTATTCCTGTTCATCTCTCGCAGAAATTGCAAACTGTGCCAAACAGGAGGTTAAAGGCGCTGACTATCCAAGTTGGGAGAGTGTTAGTAAAGGGTCTGGAATGTTGCACCCGAGTACCAGGGGAGGAAAACTGAGACATATTTGAACACGTCTCCCGTTCACACGGTTGATCATACTCGGGGTTCCACATGCATGTTTTAGCTGAAGGAAGAATACCTTAAACCTGGAGAGTTGAGACCCGTGGAATGGGTACCATGCAATATGACTTCAAAGGGTCTTCATTTGCTCACCGAATCTCTCCAATCCTATCACTGCTGCGTTTATGACCCTTGTACACACGCTTGATTCTCTTTTGGAGACATAGCACTCCATAGGTTTTAAGATACTTACTAGTCTGGTATATTCTTAGGCGTTTAATATGGGGTGTGGAGTCCATTTCGTTGAGCAAGGAGTAGCTCTTGTCTATTCCATATTTGGCTTAAGGAACTTTATCTGTGCTCATTTCAGTCTCTGGTTTTATGCAGCACCCCAACTCACCTTTCCACTTAAGCAAGCATAAGTTGGTTTTCTAAATTTGAGACCCTGTTCTGTTTTGTAATTCAGTTCCTCTGTAGCCAAGTTTAAATTCCATGTATTAGTGATATTTTTTGATGTTTCTTTTTCTGTTAGACTTATTTCAGTTAGAATCACCATACCCGAATCCACTCATTATGCTGCTACGGGCCTGGTGACATAGATTTCATTGCTGAGTGATATTGCTTTGTACATGAGTACCACAACTTCTTTATCCATTTTTCACTTTCTGTGATATTGAACTTGTACGGTAAACGAGGTTCTTGTAAACAGAGGCGTCCCAAACTTTGGGGTGGCTGTGTCTTTTTGATTTTAATTTCCCTAAGCTATAGGACCATAAGTGGAAGTGCACTAGGCTCTGTTGCTTTGTTTTTTAGATGTTTCAGGAAACACCATACACTTCTCCGGAGTGGCTGTTGGGAATTTACATCCCGCCCATCAGCATAACAAGGCTCCCAGTTCTCCATGGCCTGTCCTGCCTTTCTGGATTTTACACTTTTTTCAGATGGCCCTTTTGACCGGGGGGAAGTGAGACTTCATTGTAGTGCAGATTTCCTTTGCAAGCTTGCTTGGTTGGCCAAAAAGGGCGTATGCGTTTTTTCCTGAATATATTCAGGAAAAAACGCATACGCCCTTTTTGGCCAAGTGCATCACTGTGGACGTTCTGCCTCTTTTCCTATGCTTGAAATGCAATTCCTGTCTCCCTCCTGAAATCGGGTTCCTGCAATTCTGCTCCGCTTTCAAGTCCTCTTGGCAGCCTTACTTCAGTATATTTTTGGACGATAGCTGTCATTTATAACTCTGCAGGTTTGTGAATTACAGTGCCCCTGAGCTCCTTTCTTCAACTCGCTTTCTTGTGAGCTGGCCGCAACACCACAGGATGGCTTCAGGCCCTAATCTGGTACCGGTACGGCACGCTGAGCCTTTGGTTATTTCCTCTTCCTGGTGGGAAATGAGAGTTAAATTTGCCCGTCCAGACACCTCCAGCTAGCCTCTCATTGGTTCTCGCTATTCCTGTTCATCTACTGCAGAAATTGCAAACTGTGCCAAACAGGAGGTTAAAGGCGCTGACTCTCCAAGTGGGCAGAGTGTTAGTAAAGCGTCTGGAATGTTGCACCCGAGTACCAGGGGAGGAAAACTGAGACATATTTGAACACGTCTCCCGATCACATGGTTGATCATACTCTAGTTTCCACATGCATGTTTTAGCTGAAGGAAGAATACCTAAAACCTGGGTAGTTGAAACCCGTGTAATGGGTACCATGCAATATGACTTCAAAGGATCTTCATTTGCTCACCGAACCTCCCCAATCCTATCACTGCTGCGTTTATGCCCCTGTACACATGCTTGATTCTCCTTCGGAGACATAGCAATCCATAGGTTTTAAGATACTTACTAGTCAGGTACATTCTTAGGCGTTTAATATGCGGTGTTGAGTCCATTTCGTTGAGCAAGGAGTAGCACTTGTCTATTCCATATTTGGCTTAAGGAACTTTATCTGTGCTCATTTCAATCTCTGGTTTTATGCAGCACCCCAACTCACCTTTCCCCTTAAGCAAGCATAAGTTGGTTTTCTAAATTTGAGACCCTGTTCTGTTCTGTAATTCAGTTCCTGTGTAGCCAAGTTTCCATTCCGTGTATTACTGATATCTTATGATGTTTCTTTTTCTGTGTGACTTATTTCAGTTAGAATCATCATACCTGAATCCACTCATTGTGCTGCTAAGGGCCTGATGACATAGATTTCATTGCTGAGTGATACTGCATTGTACGTAAGTACCACAAGTTCTTTATCCATTTTTCACTTTCTGCGATGTTGAACTTGTACTGTAAACGAGGTTCTTGTAAACAGAGCCGTTCCAAACTTTGGGGTGGCTGTGTCTTTTTGATTTTAATTTCCCTAAGCTATAGGACCATAAGTGGAAGTGCCCTAGGTTCTGTTGCTTTGTTTTTTAGATGTTTCAGGAAACACCATACACTTCTCCCGAGTGGTTGTTGGCAATTTACATCCCGCCCATCAGCATAACAAGGCTCCCAGTTCTCCATGGCCTGTCCTGCCTTTCTGGATTTTACACTTTTTTCAGATGGCCCTTTTGACCGGGGGGAAGTGAGACTTCATTGTAGTGCAGATTTCCTTTGCAAGCTTGCTTGGTTGGCCAAAAAGGGCGTATGCGTTTTTTCCTGAATATATTCAGGAAAAAACGCATACGCCCTTTTTGGCCAAGTGCATCATTGTGGACGTTCTGCCTCTTTTCCTATGCTTTCAATGCAATTCCAGTCTACCTCCTGAAATCGGTTTCCTGCAATTCTGCCCCGCTTTCAAGTCCTCTTGGCAGCCTTACTTCAGTCTATTTTTGGATGATAGCTGTCATTTATAACTCTGCTGGTTTGTCAATTGCAGTGCCCCTGAGCCCCTTTCTTCAACTCGCTTTCTTTTGAGCTGGCCGCAACACCGCAGGATGGCTTCAGGCCCTAATCTGGTTTCGGCACGGCATGCTGAGCCTTTGGTTAATTCCTCTTCCTGGTGGGAAATGAGAGTTAAATTTGCCCGTCCAGACACCTCCAGCTAGCCTCTCATTGGTTCTCGCTATTCCTGTTCATCTTCCGCAGAAATTGCAAACTGGGCTAAACAGGAGGTTAAAGGGACTGACTCTCCAAGTCGGGAGAGTGTTAGTAAAGGGTCTGGAATGTTGCACCCGAGTACCAGGGGAGGAAAACTGAGACATATTTGAACACGTCTCCCGTTCACATGGTTGATCATACTCTGGGTTCCACATGCATGTTTTAGCTGAAGGAAGAATACCTTAAACCTGGAGAGTTGAGACCCGCGGAATGGGTACCATGCAATATGACTTCAAAGGGTCTTCATATGCTCACCGAACCTCTCCAATCCTATCACTGCTGCATTTATGCCCCTGTACACATGCTTTATTCTCTTTTGGAGGCATAGCAATCCATAGGTTTTAAGATACTTACTAGTCAGGTACATTCTTAGGCATTTAATATGGGGTTTTGAGTCCATTCCGTTGAGCAAGGAGTAGCTCTTGTCTATTCCATATTTGGCTTAAGGAACTTTATCTGTGCTCATTTCAATCTCTGGTTTTATGCAGCACCCCAACTCACCTTTCCCCTTAAGCAAGCATAAGTTGGTTTTCTAAATTTGAGACCCTGTTCTGTTCTGTAATTCAGTTCCTGTGTAGCCAAGTTTCCATTCCGTGTATTACTGATATCTTATGATGTTTCTTTTTCTGTGTGACTTATTTCAGTTAGAATCATCGTACCTGAATCCACTCATTATGCTGCTATGGGCCTGATGACATAGATTTCATTGCTGAGTGATACTGCATTGTACGTAAGTACCACAACTTCTTTATCCATTTTTCACTTTCTGCGATGTTGAACTTGTACTGTAAACGAGGTTCTTGTAAACAGAGCCGTTCCAAACTTTGGGGTGGCTGTGTCTTTTTGATTTTAAATTCCCTAAGCTATAGGACCATAAGTGGAAGTGCCCTAGGCTCTGTTGCTTTGTTTTTTAGATGTTTCAGGAAACACCATACACTTCTCCGGAGTGGTTGTTGGCAATTTACATCCCGCCCATCAGCATAACAAGGCTCCCAGTTCTCCATGGCCTGTCCTGCCTTTCCGGATTTTACACTTTTTTCAGATGGCCCTTTTGACCGGGGGGAAGTGAGACTTCATTGTAGTGCAGATTTCCTTTGCAAGCTTGCTTGGTTGGCCAAAAAGGGCGTATGCGTTTTTTCCTGAATATATTCAGGAAAAAACGCATACGCCCTTTTTGGCCAAGTGCATCATTGTGGACGTTCTGCCTCTTTTCCTATGCTTTCAATGCAATTCCAGTCTACCTCCTGAAATCGGTTTCCTGCAATTCTGCCCCGCTTTCAAGTCCTCTTGGCAGCCTTACTTCAGTCTATTTTTGGACGATAGCTGTCATTTATAACTCTGCAGGTTTGTGAATTACAGTGCCCCTGAGCTCCTTTCTTCAACTCGCTTTCTTGTGACCTGGCCGCAACACCGCAGGATGGCTTCAGGCCCTAATCTGGTTCCGGCACGGCACGCTGAGCCTTTGGTTATTTCCTCTTCCTGGTGGGAAATGAGAGTTAAATTTGCCCGTCCAGACACCTCCAGCTAGTCTCTCATTGGTTCTCGCTATTCCTGTTCATCTTCCGCAGAAATTGCAAACTGGGCCAAACAGGAGGTTAAAGGCGCTGACTCTCCAAGTGGGGAGAGTGTTAGTAAAGCGTCTGGAATGTTGCACCCGAGTACCAGGGGAGGAAAACTGAGACATATTTGAACACGTCTCCCGTTCACATGGTTGATCATACTTGGGTTCCACATGCATGTTTTAGCTGAGGAAGAATACCTTAAACCTGGAGAGTTGAAACCCATGGAATGGGTACCATGCAATATGACTTCAAAGGGTCTTCATTTGCTCACCGAACCTCTGCAATCCTATCACTGCTGCGTTTATGCCCCTGTACACATGCTTGATTCTCTTTCGGAGACATAGCAATCCATAGGTTTTAAGATACTTACTAGTCAGGTACATTCTTAGGCGTTTAATATAGGGTGTTGAGTCCATTTCGTTGAGCAAGGAGTAGCTCTTGTCTATTCCATATTTGGCTTAAGGAACTTTATCTGTGCTCATTTCAATCTCTGGTTTTATGCAGCACCCCAACTCACCTTTCCCCTTAAGCAAGCGTAAGTTGGTTTTCTAAATTTGAGACCCTGTTCTGTTCTGTAATTCAGTTCCTGTGTAGCCAAGTTTCCATTCCGTGTATTACTGATATCTTATGATGTTTCTTTTTCTGTGTGACTTATTTCAGTTAGAATCATCATACCTGAATCCACTCATTGTGCTGCTAAGGGCCTGATGACACAGATTTCATTGCTGAGTGATATTGCTTTGTAAGTAAATACCACAACTTCTTTATCCATTTTTCAATTTCTGCGATGTTGAACTTGTACTGTAAACGAGGTTCTTGTAAACAGAGGCGTCCCAAACTTTGGGGTGGCTGTGTCTTTTTGATTTTAAATTCCCTAAGCTATAGGACCATAAGTGGCAGTGCCCTAGGCTCTGTTGCTTTGTTTTTTAGATGTTTCAGGAAACACCATACACTTCTCCCAAGTGTTTGTTGGCAATTTACATCCCGCCCTTCAGCATAACAAGGCTCCCAGTTCTCCATGGCCTGTCCTGCCTTTCTGGATTTTACACTTTTTTCAGATGGCCCTTTTGACCGGGGGGAAGTGAGACTTCATTGTAGTGCAGATTTCCTTTGCAAGCTTGCTTGTTTGGCCAAAAAGGGCGTATGCGTTTTTTCCTGAATATATTCAGGAAAAAACGCATACGCCCTTTTTGGCCAAGTGCATCATTGTGGACGTTCTGCCTCTTTTCCTATGCTTTCAATGCAATTCCAGTCTACCTCCTGAAATCGGTTTCCTGCAATTCTGCCCCGCTTTCAAGTCCTCTTGGCAGCCTTACTTCAGTCTATTTTTGGACAATAGCTGTCATTTATAACTCTGCAGGTTTGTGAATTACAGTGCCCCTGAGCTCCTTTCTTCAACTCGCTTTCTTTTGAGCTGGCCGCAACACTGCAGAATGGCTTCAGGCCCTAATCTGGTCCGGCACGGCACACTGAGCCTTTGGTTATTTCCTCTTCCTGGTGAGAAATGAGAGTTAAATTTGCCCGTCCAGACACCTCCAGCTAGCCTCTCATTGGTTCTCGCTATTCCTGTTCATCTTCCGCAGAAATTGCAAACTGGGCCAAACAGGAGGTTAAAGGCGCTGACTTTCCAAGTGGGGAGAGTGTTCATAAAGCGTCTGGAATGTTGCACCCGAGTACCAGGGGAGGAAAACTGAGACATATTTGAACACGTCTCCCATTCACATGGTTGATCATACTTGGGTTCCACATGCATGTTTTAGCTGAGGAAGAATACCTAAAACCTGGGTAGTTGAAACCCATGGAATGGGTACCATGCAATATGACTTCAAAGGGTCTTCATTTGCTCACCGAACCTCTCCAATCCTATCACTGCTGCGTTTATGCCCCTGTACACATGCTTGATTCTCTTTCGGAGACATAGCAATCCATAGGTTTTAAGATGCTTACTAGTCAGGTACATTCTTAGGCGTTTAATATGCGGTGTTGAGTCCATTTCGTTGAGCAAGGAGTAGCTCTTGTCTATTCCATATTTGGCTTAAGGAACTTTATCTGTGCTAATTTCAATCTCTGGTTTTATGCAGCACCCCAACTCACCTTTCCCCTTAAGCAAGCATAAGTTGGTTTTCTAAATTTGAGACCCTGTTCTGTTCTGTAATTCAGTTCCTGTGTAGCCAAGTTTCCATTCCGTGTATTACTGATATCTTATGATGTTTCTTTTTCTGTGTGACTTATTTCAGTTAGAATCATCATACCTGAATCCACTCATTGTGCTGCTAAGGGCCTGATGACACAGATTTCATTGCTGAGTGATATTGCTTTGTAAGTAAATACCACAACTTCTTTATCATTTTTCAATTTCTGCGATGTTGAACTTGTACTGTAAATGAGGTTCTTGTAAACAGAGGCGTCCCAAACTTTGGGGTGGCTGTGTCTTTTTGATTTTAATTTCCCTAAGCTATAGGACCATAAGTGGCAGTGCCCTAGGCTCTGTTGCTTTGTTTTTTAGATGTTTCAGGAAACACCATACACTTCTCCTGAGTGTCTGTTGGTAATTTACATCCCGCCCATCAGCATAACAAGGCTCCCAGTTCTCCATGGCCTGTCCTGCCTTTCTGGATGTTACACTTTTTTCAGATGGCCCTTTTGACCGGGGGGAAGTGAGACTTCATTGTAGTGCAGATTTCCTTTGCAAGCTTGCTTGGTTGGCCAAAAAGGGCGTATGCGTTTTTTCCTGAATATATTCAGGAAAAAACGCATACGCCCTTTTTGGCCAAGTGCATCATTGTGGACGTTCTGCCTCTTTTCCTATGTTTTCAATGCAATTCCAGTCTACCTCCTGAAATCGGTTTCCTGCAATTCTGCCCCGCTTTCAAGTCCTCTTCGCAGCCTTACTTCAGTCTATTTTTGGACGATAGCTGTCATTTATAACTCTGCTGGTTTGTCAATTGCAGTGCCCCTGAGCTCCTTTCTTCAACTCGCTTTCTTGTGACCTGGCCGCAAGACCGCAGGATGGTTTCAGGCCCTAATCTGGTTCTGGCCCGGAATGCTGAGCCTTTGGTTAATTCCTCTTCCTGGTGGGAAATGAGAGTTAAATTTGCCCGTCCAGACACCTCCAGCTAGCCTCTCATTGGTTCTCGCTATTCCTGTTCATCTTCCGCAGAAATTGCAAACTGGGCCAAACAGGAGGTTAAAGGGACTGACTTTCCAAGTGGGGAGAGTGTTAGTAAAGGGTCTGGAATGTTGCACAGGAGTACCAGGGGAGGAAAATTGAGACATATTTGAACACATCTCCCGTTCACATGGTTGATCATACTCTGGGTTCCACATGCATGTTTTAGCTGAAGGAAGAATACCTTAAACCTGTGTATTTGAAACCCGTGGAATGGGTACCATGCAATATGACTTCAAAGGGTCTTCATTTGCTCACCGAACCTCTCCAATCCTATCACTGCTGCGTTTATGCCCCTGTACACATGCTTCATTCTCTTTCGGAGACAGAGCAATCCATAGGTTTTAAGATAGTTACTAGTCAGGTACATTCTTTGGCGTTTAATATGCGGTGTTGAGTCCATTTCGTTGAGCAAGGAGTAGCTCTTGTCTATTCCATATTTGGGTTAAGGAACTTTATCTGTGCTCATTTCAATCTCTGGTTTTATGCAGAACCCCAACTCACCTTTCCCCTTAAGCAAGCATAAGTTGGTTTTCTAAATTTGAGACCCTGTTCTGTTCTGTAATTCAGTTCCTGTGTAGCCAAGTTTCCATTCCGTGTATTACTGATATCTTATGATGTTTCTTTTTCTGTGTGACTTATTTCAGTTAGAATCATCGTACCTGAATCCTCTCATTATGCTGCTACGGGCCTGATGACACAGATTTCATTGCTGAGTGATACTGCATTGTACGTAAGTACCACAAGTTCTTTATCCATTTTTCAATTTCTGCGATGTTGAACTTGTACTGTAAACGAGGTTCTTGTAAACAGAGCCGTTCCAAACTTTGGGGTGGCTGTGTCTTTTTGATTTTAATTTCCCTAAGCTATAGGACCATAAGTGGAAGTGCACTAGGTTCTGTTGCTTTGTTTTTTAGATGTTTCAGGAAACACCATACACTTCTCCCAAGTGGTTGTTGGCAATTTACATCCCGCCCATCAGCATAACAAGGCTCCCAGTTCTCCATGGCCTGTCCTGCCTTTCTGGATTTTACACTTTTTTCAGATGGCCCTTTTGACCGGGGGGAAGTGAGACTTCATTGTAGTGCAGATTTCCTTTGCAAGCTTGCTTGGTTGGCCAAAAAGGGCGTATGCGTTTTTTCCTGAATATATTCAGGAAAAAACGCATACGCCCTTTTTGGCCAAGTGCATCATTGTGGACGGTCTGCCTCTTTTCCTATGCTTTCAATGCAATTCCAGTCTACCTCCTGAAATCGGTTTCCTGCAATTCTGCCCCGCTTTCAAGTCCTCTTGGCAGCCTTACTTCAGTCTATTTTTGGACGATAGCTGTCATTTATAACTCTGCAGGTTTGTGAATTACACTGCCCCTGAGCTCCTTTCTTCAACTCGCTTTCTTGTGACCTGGCCGCAACACCACAGGATGGCTTCAGGCCCTAATCTGTTTCCGGCACGGCACGCTGAGCCTTTGGTTATTTCCTCTTCCTGGTGGGAAATGAGAGTTAAATTTGCCCGTCCAGACACCTCCAGCTAGCCTCTCATTGGTTCTCGCTATTCCTGTTCATCTTCCGCAGAAATTGCAAACTGGGCCAAACAGGAGGTTAAAGGCGCTGACTTTCCAAGTGGGGAGAGTGTTAGTAAAGCGTCTGGAATGTTGCACCCAAGTACCAGGGGAGGAAAACTGAGACATATTTGAACACGTCTCCCATTCACATGGTTGATCATACTTGGGTTCCACATTCATGGTTTAGCTGAGGAAGAATACCTAAAACCTGGGTAGTTGAAACCCGTGGAATGGGTACCATGCAATATGACTTCAAAGGGTCTTCATTTGCTCACCGAACCTCTCCAATCCTATCACTGCTGCGTTTATGCCCCTGTGCACATGCTTGATTCTCTTTCGGAGACATAGCAATCCATAGGTTTTAAGATACTTACTAGTCAGGTACATTCTTAGGCGTTTAATATGGGGTGTTGAGTCCATTTCGTTGAGCAAGGAGTAGCTCTTTTCTATTCCATATTTGGCTTAAGGAACTTTATCTGTGCTCATTTCAATCTCTGGTTTTATGCAGCACCCCAACTCACCTTTCCCCTTAAGCAAGCATAAGTTGGTTTTCTAAATTTGAGACCCTGTTCTGTTCTGTAATTCAGTTCCTCTGTAGCCAAGTTTCCATTCCGTGTATTACTGATATCTTATGATGTTTCTTTTTCTGTGTGACTTATTTCAGTTAGAATCATCATACCTGAATCCACTCATTGTGCTGCTAAGGGCCTGATGACACAGATTTCATTGCTGAGTGATATTGCTTTGTAAGTAAATACCACAACTTCTTTATCCATTTTTCAATTTCTGCGATGTTGAACTTGTACTGTAAACGAGGTTCTTGTAAACAGAGGTGTCCCAAACTTTGGGGTGGCTGTGTCTTTTTGATTTTAATTTCCCTAAGCTATAGGACCATAAGTGGCAGTGCCCTAGGCTCTGTTGCTTTGTTTTTTAGATGTTTCAGGAAACACCATACACTTCTCCTGAGTGTCTGTTGGTAATTTACATCCCGCCCATCAGCATAACAAGGCTCCCAGTTCTCCATGGCCTGTCCTGCCTTTCTGGATTTTACACTTTTTTCAGATGGCCCTTTTGACTGGGGGGAAGTGAGACTTCATTGTAGTGCAGATTTCCTTTGCAAGCTTGCTTGTTTGGCCAAAAAGGGCGTATGCGTTTTTTCCTGAATATATTCAGTAAAAAACTCATACGCCCTTTTTGGCCAAGTGCATCATTGTGGACGTTCTGCCTCTTTTCCTATGCTTTCAATGCAATTCCAGTCTACCTCCTGAAATCGGTTTCCTGCAATTCTGCCCCGCTTTCAAGTCCTCTTGGCAGCCTTACTTCAGTCTATTTTTGGATGATAGCTGTCATTTATAACTCTGCAGGTTTGTGAATTACAGTGCTCCTGAGCTCCTTTCTTTAACTCGCTTTCTTGTGACCTGGCCGCAACACCGCAGGATGTCTTCAGGCCCTAATCTGGTTCTGGCACGGCACGCTGAGCCTTTGGTTAATTCCTCTTCCTGGTGGGAAATGAGAGTTAAATTTGCCCATCCAGACACCTCCAGCTAGTCTCTCATTGGTTCTCGCTATTCCTGTTCATCTTCCACAGAAATTGCAAACTGGGCCAAACAGGAGGTTAAAGGGACTGACTCTCCAAGTGGGGAGAGTGTTAGTAAAGTGTCTGGAATGTTGCACCCGAGTACCAGTGTACGAAAACTGAGACATATTTGAACACGTCTCCCGATCACATGGTTGATCATACTCTAGGTTCCACATGCATGTTTTAGCTGAAGGAAGAATACCTTAAACCTGGGTAGTTGAAACCCGTGGAATGGGTACCATGCAATATTACTTCAAAGGGTCTTCATTTGCTCACAGAACCTCTCCAATCCTATCACTGCTGCGTTTATGCCCCTGTACACATGCTTGATTCTCTTTCGGAGACATAGCAATCCATAGGTTTTAAGATACTTACTAGTCAGGTACATTCTTAGGCGTTTAATATGGGGTGTTGAGTCCATTTCGTTGAGCAAGGAGTAGCTCTTGTCTATTCCATATTTGGGTTAAGGAACTTTATCTGTGCTCATTTCAATCTCTGGTTTTATGCAGCACCCCAACTCACCTTTCCCCTTAAGCAAGCATAAGTTGGTTTTCTAAATTTGAGACCCTGTTCTGTTCTGTAATTCAGTTCCTGTGTAGCAAAGTTTCCATTCCGTGTATTACTGATATCTTATGATGTTTCTTTTTCTGTGTGACTTATTTCAGTTAGAATCATCATACCTGAATCCACTCATTGTGCTGCTAAGGGCCTGATGACACAGATTTCATTGCTGAGTGATATTGCTTTGTAAGTAAATACCACAACTTCTTTATCCATTTTTCAATTTCTGCGATGTTGAACTTGTACTGTAAATGAGGTTCTTGTAAACAGAGGCGTCCCAAACTTTGGGGTGGCTGTGTCTTTTTGATTTTAATTTCCCTAAGCTATAGGACCATAAGTGGCAGTGCCCTAGGCTCTGTTGCTTTGTTTTTTAGATGTTTCAGGAAACACCATACACTTCTCCTGAGTGTCTGTTGGTAATTTACATCCCGCCCATCAGCATAACAAGGCTCCCAGTTCTCCATGGCCTGTCCTGCCTTTCTGGATTTTACACTTTTTTCAGATGGCCCTTTTGACCAGGGGGAAGTGAGACTTCATTGTAGTGCAGATTTCCTTTGCAAGCTTGCTTGGTTGGCCAAAAAGGGCGTATGCGTTTTTTCCTGAATATATTCAGGAAAAAACGCATACGCCCTTTTTGGCCAAGTGCATCATTGTGGACGTTCTGCCTCTTTTCCTATGCTTTCAATGCAATTCCAGTCTACCTCCTGAAATCGGTTTCCTGCAATTCTGCCCCGCTTTCAAGTCCTCTTGGCAGCCTTACTTCAGTCTATTTTTGGATGATAGCTGTCATTTATAACTCTGCTGGTTTGTCAATTGCAGTGCCCCTGAGCCCCTTTCTTCAACTCGCTTTCTTTTGAGCTGGCCGCAACACCGCAGGATGGCTTCAGGCCCTAATCTGGTTTCGGCACGGCATGCTGAGCCTTTGGTTAATTCCTCTTCCTGGTGGGAAATGAGAGTTAAATTTGCCCGTCCAGACACCTCCAGCTAGCCTCTCATTGGTTCTCGCTATTCCTGTTCATCTTCCGCAGAAATTGCAAACTGGGCTAAACAGGAGGTTAAAGGGACTGACTCTCCAAGTCGGGAGAGTGTTAGTAAAGGGTCTGGAATGTTGCACCCGAGTACCAGGGGAGGAAAACTGAGACATATTTGAACACGTCTCCCGTTCACATGGTTGATCATACTCTGGGTTCCACATGCATGTTTTAGCTGAAGGAAGAATACCTTAAACCTGGAGAGTTGAGACCCGTGGAATGGGTACCATGCAATATGACTTCAAAGGGTCTTCATATGCTCACCGAACCTCTCCAATCCTATCACTGCTGCATTTATGCCCCTGTACACATGCTTTATTCTCTTTTGGAGGCATAGCAATCCATAGGTTTTAAGATACTTACTAGTCAGGTACATTCTTAGGCATTTAATATGGGGTTTTGAGTCCATTCCGTTGAGCAAGGAGTAGCTCTTGTCTATTCCATATTTGGCTTAAGGAAATTTATCTGTGCTCATTTCAATCTCTGGTTTTATGCAGCACCCCAACTCACCTTTCCCCTTAAGCAAGCATAAGTTGGTTTTCTAAATTTGAGACCCTGTTCTGTTCTGTAATTCAGTTCCTGTGTAGCCAAGTTTCCATTCCGTGTATTACTGATATCTTATGATGTTTCTTTTTCTGTGTGACTTATTTCAGTTAGAATCATCGTACCTGAATCCACTCATTATGCTGCTATGGGCCTGATGACATAGATTTCATTGCTGAGTGATACTGCATTGTACGTAAGTACCACAACTTCTTTATCCATTTTTCACTTTCTGCGATGTTGAACTTGTACTGTAAACGAGGTTCTTGTAAACAGAGCCGTTCCAAACTTTGGGGTGGCTGTGTCTTTTTGATTTTAAATTCCCTAAGCTATAGGACCATAAGTGGAAGTGCCCTAGGCTCTGTTGCTTTGTTTTTTAGATGTTTCAGGAAACACCATACACTTCTCCGGAGTGGTTGTTGGCAATTTACATCCCGCCCATCAGCATAACAAGGCTCCCAGTTCTCCATGGCCTGTCCTGCCTTTCTGGATTTTACACTTTTTTCAGATGGCCCTTTTGACCGGGGGGAAGTGAGACTTCATTGTAGTGCAGATTTCCTTTGCAAGCTTGCTTGGTTGGCCAAAAAGGGCGTATGCGTTTTTTCCTGAATATATTCAGGAAAAAACGCATACGCCCTTTTTGGCCAAGTGCATCATTGTGGACGTTCTGCCTCTTTTCCTATGCTTTCAATGCAATTCCAGTCTACCTCCTGAAATCGGTTTCCTGCAATTCTGCCCCGCTTTCAAGTCCTCTTGGCAGCCTTACTTCAGTCTATTTTTGGACGATAGCTGTCATTTATAACTCTGCAGGTTTGTGAATTACAGTGCCCCTGAGCTCCTTTCTTCAACTCGCTTTCTTGTGAGCTGGCCGCAACACCGCAGGATGGCTTCAGGCCCTAATCTGGTTCCGGCACGGCACGCTGAGCCTTTGGTTATTTCCTCTTCCTGGTGGGAAATGAGAGTTAAATTTGCCCGTCCAGACACCTCCAGCTAGTCTCTCATTGGTTCTCGCTATTCCTGTTCATCTTCCGCAGAAATTGCAAACTGGGCCAAACAGGAGGTTAAAGGCGCTGACTCTCCAAGTGGGGAGAGTGTTAGTAAAGCGTCTGGAATGTTGCACCCGAGTACCAGGGGAGGAAAACTGAGACATATTTGAACACGTCTCCCGTTCACATGGTTGATCATACTTGGGTTCCACATGCATGTTTTAGCTGAGGAAGAATACCTTAAACCTGGAGAGTTGAAACCCGTGGAATGGGTACCATGCAATATGACTTCAAAGGGTCTTCATTTGCTCACCGAACCTCTGCAATCCTATCACTGCTGCGTTTATGCCCCTGTACACATGCTTGATTCTCTTTCGGAGACATAGCAATCCATAGGTTTTAAGATACTTACTAGTCAGGTACATTCTTAGGCGTTTAATATAGGGTGTTGAGTCCATTTCGTTGAGCAAGGAGTAGCTCTTGTCTATTCCATATTTGGCTTAAGGAACTTTATCTGTGCTCATTTCAATCTCTGGTTTTATGCAGCACCCCAACTCACCTTTCCCCTTAAGCAAGCGTAAGTTGGTTTTCTAAATTTGAGACCCTGTTCTGTTCTGTAATTCAGTTCCTGTGTAGCCAAGTTTCCATTCCGTGTATTACTGATATCTTATGATGTTTCTTTTTCTGTGTGACTTATTTCAGTTAGAATCATCATACCTGAATCCACTCATTGTGCTGCTAAGGGCCTGATGACACAGATTTCATTGCTGAGTGATATTGCTTTGTAAGTAAATACCACAACTTCTTTATCCATTTTTCAATTTCTGCGATGTTGAACTTGTACTGTAAACGAGGTTCTTGTAAACAGAGGCGTCCCAAACTTTGGGGTGGCTGTGTCTTTTTGATTTTAAATTCCCTAAGCTATAGGACCATAAGTGGCAGTGCCCTAGGCTCTGTTGCTTTGTTTTTTAGATGTTTCAGGAAACACCATACACTTCTCCCAAGTGTTTGTTGGCAATTTACATCCCGCCCTTCAGCATAACAAGGCTCCCAGTTCTCCATGGCCTGTCCTGCCTTTCTGGATTTTACACTTTTTTCAGATGGCCCTTTTGACCGGGGGGAAGTGAGACTTCATTGTAGTGCAGATTTCCTTTGCAAGCTTGCTTGTTTGGCCAAAAAGGGCGTATGCGTTTTTTCCTGAATATATTCAGGAAAAAACGCATACGCCCTTTTTGGCCAAGTGCATCATTGTGGACGTTCTGCCTCTTTTCCTATGCTTTCAATGCAATTCCAGTCTACCTCCTGAAATCGGTTTCCTGCAATTCTGCCCCGCTTTCAAGTCCTCTTGGCAGCCTTACTTCAGTCTATTTTTGGACAATAGCTGTCATTTATAACTCTGCAGGTTTGTGAATTACAGTGCCCCTGAGCTCCTTTCTTCAACTCGCTTTCTTTTGAGCTGGCCGCAACACTGCAGAATGGCTTCAGGCCCTAATCTGGTCCGGCACGGCACACTGAGCCTTTGGTTATTTCCTCTTCCTGGTGAGAAATGAGAGTTAAATTTGCCCGTCCAGACACCTCCAGCTAGCCTCTCATTGGTTCTCGCTATTCCTGTTCATCTTCCGCAGAAATTGCAAACTGGGCCAAACAGGAGGTTAAAGGCGCTGACTTTCCAAGTGGGGAGAGTGTTCATAAAGCGTCTGGAATGTTGCACCCGAGTACCAGGGGAGGAAAACTGAGACATATTTGAACACGTCTCCCATTCACATGGTTGATCATACTTGGGTTCCACATGCATGTTTTAGCTGAGGAAGAATACCTAAAACCTGGGTAGTTGAAACCCATGGAATGGGTACCATGCAATATGACTTCAAAGGGTCTTCATTTGCTCACCGAACCTCTCCAATCCTATCACTGCTGCGTTTATGCCCCTGTACACATGCTTGATTCTCTTTCGGAGACATAGCAATCCATAGGTTTTAAGATGCTTACTAGTCAGGTACATTCTTAGGCGTTTAATATGCGGTGTTGAGTCCATTTCGTTGAGCAAGGAGTAGCTCTTGTCTATTCCATATTTGGCTTAAGGAACTTTATCTGTGCTAATTTCAATCTCTGGTTTTATGCAGCACCCCAACTCACCTTTCCCCTTAAGCAAGCATAAGTTGGTTTTCTAAATTTGAGACCCTGTTCTGTTCTGTAATTCAGTTCCTGTGTAGCCAAGTTTCCATTCCGTGTATTACTGATATCTTATGATGTTTCTTTTTCTGTGTGACTTATTTCAGTTAGAATCATCATACCTGAATCCACTCATTGTGCTGCTAAGGGCCTGATGACACAGATTTCATTGCTGAGTGATATTGCTTTGTAAGTAAATACCACAACTTCTTTATCATTTTTCAATTTCTGCGATGTTGAACTTGTACTGTAAACGAGGTTCTTGTAAACAGAGGCGTCCCAAACTTTGGGGTGGCTGTGTCTTTTTGATTTTAATTTCCCTAAGCTATAGGACCATAAGTGGCAGTGCCCTAGGCTCTGTTGCTTTGTTTTTTAGATGTTTCAGGAAACACCATACACTTCTCCTGAGTGTCTGTTGGTAATTTACATCCCGCCCATCAGCATAACAAGGCTCCCAGTTCTCCATGGCCTGTCCTGCCTTTCTGGATGTTACACTTTTTTCAGATGGCCCTTTTGACCAGGGGGAAGTGAGACTTCATTGTAGTGCAGATTTCCTTTGCAAGCTTGCTTGGTTGGCCAAAAAGGGCGTATGCGTTTTTTCCTGAATATATTCAGGAAAAAACGCATACGCCCTTTTTGGCCAAGTGCATCATTGTGGACGTTCTGCCTCTTTTCCTATGTTTTCAATGCAATTCCAGTCTACCTCCTGAAATCGGTTTCCTGCAATTCTGCCCCGCTTTCAAGTCCTCTTCGCAGCCTTACTTCAGTCTATTTTTGGACGATAGCTGTCATTTATAACTCTGCTGGTTTGTCAATTGCAGTGCCCCTGAGCTCCTTTCTTCAACTCGCTTTCTTGTGACCTGGCCGCAAGACCGCAGGATGGTTTCAGGCCCTAATCTGGTTCTGACCCGGAATGCTGAGCCTTTGGTTAATTCCTCTTCCTGGTGGGAAATGAGAGTTAAATTTGCCCGTCCAGACACCTCCAGCTAGCCTCTCATTGGTTCTCGCTATTCCTGTTCATCTTCCGCAGAAATTGCAAACTGGGCCAAACAGGAGGTTAAAGGGACTGACTTTCCAAGTGGGGAGAGTGTTAGTAAAGGGTCTGGAATGTTGCACACGAGTACCAGGGGAGGAAAATTGAGACATATTTGAACACATCTCCCGTTCACATGGTTGATCATACTCTGGGTTCCACATGCATGTTTTAGCTGAAGGAAGAATACCTTAAACCTGTGTATTTGAAACCCGTGGAATGGGTACCATGCAATATGACTTCAAAGGGTCTTCATTTGCTCACCGAACCTCTCCAATCCTATCACTGCTGCGTTTATGCCCCTGTACACATGCTTCATTCTCTTTCGGAGACAGAGCAATCCATAGGTTTTAAGATAGTTACTAGTCAGGTACATTCTTTGGCGTTTAATATGCGGTGTTGAGTCCATTTCGTTGAGCAAGGAGTAGCTCTTGTCTATTCCATATTTGGGTTAAGGAACTTTATCTGTGCTCATTTCAATCTCTGGTTTTATGCAGAACCCCAACTCACCTTTCCCCTTAAGCAAGCATAAGTTGGTTTTCTAAATTTGAGACCCTGTTCTGTTCTGTAATTCAGTTCCTGTGTAGCCAAGTTTCCATTCCGTGTATTACTGATATCTTATGATGTTTCTTTTTCTGTGTGACTTATTTCAGTTAGAATCATCGTACCTGAATCCTCTCATTATGCTGCTACGGGCCTGATGACACAGATTTCATTGCTGAGTGATACTGCATTGTACGTAAGTACCACAAGTTCTTTATCCATTTTTCAATTTCTGCGATGTTGAACTTGTACTGTAAACGAGGTTCTTGTAAACAGAGCCGTTCCAAACTTTGGGGTGGCTGTGTCTTTTTGATTTTAATTTCCCTAAGCTATAGGACCATAAGTGGAAGTGCACTAGGTTCTGTTGCTTTGTTTTTTAGATGTTTCAGGAAACACCATACACTTCTCCCAAGTGGTTGTTGGCAATTTACATCCCGCCCATCAGCATAACAAGGCTCCCAGTTCTCCATGGCCTGTCCTGCCTTTCTGGATTTTACACTTTTTTCAGATGGCCCTTTTGACCGGGGGGAAGTGAGACTTCATTGTAGTGCAGATTTCCTTTGCAAGCTTGCTTGGTTGGCCAAAAAGGGCGTATGCGTTTTTTCCTGAATATATTCAGGAAAAAACGCATACGCCCTTTTTGGCCAAGTGCATCATTGTGGACGTTCTGCCTCTTTTCCTATGCTTTCAATGCAATTCCAGTCTACCTCCTGAAATCGGTTTCCTGCAATTCTGCCCCGCTTTCAAGTCCTCTTGGCAGCCTTACTTCAGTCTATTTTTGGACGATAGCTGTCATTTATAACTCTGCAGGTTTGTGAATTACAGTGCCCCTGAGCTCCTTTCTTCAACTCGCTTTCTTGTGACCTGGCCGCAACACCACAGGATGGCTTCAGGCCCTAATCTGTTTCCGGCACGGCACGCTGAGCCTTTGTTTATTTCCTCTTCCTGGTGGGAAATGAGAGTTAAATTTGCCCGTCCAGACACCTCCAGCTAGCCTCTCATTGGTTCTCGCTATTCCTGTTCATCTTCCGCAGAAATTGCAAACTGGGCCAAACAGGAGGTTAAAGGCGCTGACTTTCCAAGTGGGGAGAGTGTTAGTAAAGCGTCTGGAATGTTGCACCCAAGTACCAGGGGAGGAAAACTGAGACATATTTGAACACGTCTCCCATTCACATGGTTGATCATACTTGGGTTCCACATTCATGGTTTAGCTGAGGAAGAATACCTAAAACCTGGGTAGTTGAAACCCGTGGAATGGGTACCATGCAATATGACTTCAAAGGGTCTTCATTTGCTCACCGAACCTCTCCAATCCTATCACTGCTGCGTTTATGCCCCTGTGCACATGCTTGATTCTCTTTCGGAGACATAGCAATCCATAGGTTTTAAGATACTTACTAGTCAGGTACATTCTTAGGCGTTTAATATGCGGTGTTGAGTCCATTTCGTTGAGCAAGGAGTAGCTCTTTTCTATTCCATATTTGGCTTAAGGAACTTTATCTGTGCTCATTTCAATCTCTGGTTTTATGCAGCACCCCAACTCACCTTTCCCCTTAAGCAAGCATAAGTTGGTTTTCTAAATTTGAGACCCTGTTCTGTTCTGTAATTCAGTTCCTCTGTAGCCAAGTTTCCATTCCGTGTATTACTGATATCTTATGATGTTTCTTTTTCTGTGTGACTTATTTCAGTTAGAATCATCATACCTGAATCCACTCATTGTGCTGCTAAGGGCCTGATGACACAGATTTCATTGCTGAGTGATATTGCTTTGTAAGTAAATACCACAACTTCTTTATCCATTTTTCAATTTCTGCGATGTTGAACTTGTACTGTAAACGAGGTTCTTGTAAACAGAGGTGTCCCAAACTTTGGGGTGGCTGTGTCTTTTTGATTTTAATTTCCCTAAGCTATAGGACCATAAGTGGCAGTGCCCTAGGCTCTGTTGCTTTGTTTTTTAGATGTTTCAGGAAACACCATACACTTCTCCTGAGTGTCTGTTGGTAATTTACATCCCGCCCATCAGCATAACAAGGCTCCCAGTTCTCCATGGCCTGTCCTGCCTTTCTGGATTTTACACTTTTTTCAGATGGCCCTTTTGACCGGGGGGAAGTGAGACTTCATTGTAGTGCAGATTTCCTTTGCAAGCTTGCTTGTTTGGCCAAAAAGGGCGTATGCGTTTTTTCCTGAATATATTCAGGAAAAAACTCATACGCCCTTTTTGGCCAAGTGCATCATTGTGGACGTTCTGCCTCTTTTCCTATGCTTTCAATGCAATTCCAGTCTACCTCCTGAAATCGGTTTCCTGCAATTCTGCCCCGCTTTCAAGTCCTCTTGGCAGCCTTACTTCAGTCTATTTTTGGATGATAGCTGTCATTTATAACTCTGCAGGTTTGTGAATTACAGTGCTCCTGAGCTCCTTTCTTTAACTCGCTTTCTTGTGACCTGGCCGCAACACCGCAGGATGTCTTCAGGCCCTAATCTGGTTCTGGCACGGCACGCTGAGCCTTTGGTTAATTCCTCTTCCTGGTGGGAAATGAGAGTTAAATTTGCCCATCCAGACACCTCCAGCTAGTCTCTCATTGGTTCTCGCTATTCCTGTTCATCTTCCACAGAAATTGCAAACTGGGCCAAACAGGAGGTTAAAGGGACTGACTCTCCAAGTGGGGAGAGTGTTAGTAAAGTGTCTGGAATGTTGCACCCGAGTACCAGTGTACGAAAACTGAGACATATTTGAACACGTCTCCCGATCACATGGTTGATCATACTCTAGGTTCCACATGCATGTTTTAGCTGAAGGAAGAATACCTTAAACCTGGGTAGTTGAAACCCGTGGAATGGGTACCATGCAATATTACTTCAAAGGGTCTTCATTTGCTCACAGAACCTCTCCAATCCTATCACTGCTGCGTTTATGCCCCTGTACACATGCTTGATTCTCTTTCGGAGACATAGCAATCCATAGGTTTTAAGATACTTACTAGTCAGGTACATTCTTAGGCGTTTAATATGGGGTGTTGAGTCCATTTCGTTGAGCAAGGAGTAGCTCTTGTCTATTCCATATTTGGCTTAAGGAACTTTATCTGTGCTCATTTCAATCTCTGGTTTTATGCAGCACCCCAACTCACCTTTCCCCTTAAGCAAGCATAAGTTGGTTTTCTAAATTTGAGACCCTGTTCTGTTCTGTAATTCAGTTCCTGTGTAGCAAAGTTTCCATTCCGTGTATTACTGATATCTTATGATGTTTCTTTTTCTGTGTGACTTATTTCAGTTAGAATCATCATACCTGAATCCACTCATTGTGCTGCTAAGGGCCTGATGACACAGATTTCATTGCTGAGTGATATTGCTTTGTAAGTAAATACCACAACTTCTTTATCCATTTTTCAATTTCTGCGATGTTGAACTTGTACTGTAAATGAGGTTCTTGTAAACAGAGGCGTCCCAAACTTTGGGGTGGCTGTGTCTTTTTGATTTTAATTTCCCTAAGCTATAGGACCATAAGTGGCAGTGCCCTAGGCTCTGTTGCTTTGTTTTTTAGATGTTTCAGGAAACACCATACACTTCTCCTGAGTGTCTGTTGGTAATTTACATCCCGCCCATCAGCATAACAAGGCTCCCAGTTCTCCATGGCCTGTCCTGCCTTTCTGGATTTTACACTTTTTTCAGATGGCCCTTTTGACCGGGGGGAAGTGAGACTTCATTGTAGTGCAGATTTCCTTTGCAAGCTTGCTTGGTTGGCCAAAAAGGGCGTATGCGTTTTTTCCTGAATATATTCAGGAAAAAACGCATACGCCCTTTTTGGCCAAGTGCATCATTGTGGACGTTCTGCCTCTTTTCCTATGCTTTCAATGCAATTCCAGTCTACCTCCTGAAATCGGTTTCCTGCAATTCTGCCCCGCTTTCAAGTCCTCTTGGCAGCGTTACTTCAGTATATTTTTGGACGATAGCTGTCATTTATAACACTGCAGGTTTGTGCATTACAGTGCCCCTGAGCTCCTTTCTTCAACTCGCTTTCTTGTGACCTGGCCGCAACACCGCAGGATGGCTTCAGGCCCTAATCTGGTTCCGGCATGGCACGCTGAGCCTTTGGTTATTTCCTCTTCCTGGTGGGAAATGAGAGTTAAATTTGCCCGTCCAGACACCTCCAGATAGTCTCTCATTGGTTCTCGCTATTCCTGTTCATCTTCCAAGAAATTGCAAACTGGGCCAAACAGGAGGTTAAAGGCGCTGACTCTCCAAGTGGGGAGAGTGTTAGTAAAGCGTCTGGAATGTTGCACCCGAGTACCAGGGGAGGAAAACTGAGACATATTTGAACACGTCTCCCGTTCACATGGTTGATCATACTTGGGTTCCACATGCATCTTTTAGCTGAAGGAAGAATACCTTAAACCTGGGTATTTGAAACCCGTGGAATGGGTACCATGCAATATGACTTCAAAGGGTCTTCATTTGCTCACCGAACCTCTCCAATCCTATCACTGCTGCGTTTATGCCCCTGTACACATGCTTGATTCTCTTTCGGAGACATAGCAATCCATAGGTTTTAAGATACTTACTAGTCAGGTACATTCTTAGGCGTTTAATATGCAGTGTTGAGTCCATTTCATTGAGCAAGGAGTAGCTCTTGTCTATTCCATATTTGGCTTAAGGAACTTTATCTGTGCTCATTTCAATCTCTGGTTTTATGCAGCACCCCAACTCACCTTTCCCCTTAAGCAAGCATAAGTTGGTTTTCTAAATTTGAGACCCTGTTCTGTTCTGTAATTCAGTTCCTGTGTAGCCAAGTTTCCATTCCGTGTATTACTGATATCTTATGATGTTTCTTTTTCTGTGTGACTTATTTCAGTTAGAATCATCATACCTGAATCCACTCATTGTGCTGCTAAGGGCCTGATGACACAGATTTCATTGCTGAGTGATATTGCTTTGTAAGTAAATACCACAACTTTTTTATCCATTTTTCACTTTCTGCGATGTTGAACTTGTACTGTAAACGAGGTTCTTGTAAACAGAACCATTTGAAACTTTGGGGTGGCTGTGTCTTTTTGATTTTAAATTCCCTAAGCTATAGGACCATAAGTGGAAGTGCCCTAGGCTCTGTTGCTTTGTTTTTTAGATGTTTCAGGAAACACCATACACTTCTCCCGAGTGTTTGTTGGCAATTTACATCCCACCCTTCAGCATAACAAGGCTCCCAGTTCTCCATGGCCTGTCCTGCATTTCTGGATTTTACACTTTTTTCAGATGGCCCTTTTGACCGGGGGGAAGTGAGACTTCATTGTAGTGCAGATTTCCTTTGCAAGCTTGCTTGGTTGGCCAAAAAGGGCGTATGCGTTTTTTCCTGAATATATTCAGGAAAAAACGCATACGCCCTTTTTGGCCAAGTGCATCATTGTGGACGTTCTGCCTCTTTTCCTATGCTTTCAATGCAATTCCAGTCTACCTCCTGAAATCGGTTTCCTGCAATTCTGCCCCGCTTTCAAGTCCTCTTGGCAGCCTTACTTCAGTCTATTTTTGGACGATAGCTGTCATTTATAACTCTGCAGGTTTGTGAATTACAGTGCCCCTGAGCTCCTTTCTTCAACTCGCTTTCTTTTGAGCTGGCCGCAACACTGCAGGATGGCTTCAGGCCCTAATCTGGTTCCGGCACGGCACGCTGAGTCTTTGGTTATTTCCTCTTCCTGGTGGGAAATGAGAGTTAAATTTGCCCGTCCAGACACCACCAGCTAGCCTCTCATTGGTTCTCGCTATTCCTGTTCATCTTCCGCAGAAATTGCAAACTGGGCCAAACAGGAGGTTAAAGGCGCTGACTTTCCAAGTGGGGAGAGTGTTAGTAAAGCGTCTGGAATGTTGCACCCGAGTACCAGGGGAGGAAAACTGAGACATATTTGAACACGTCTCCCATTCACATGGTTGATCATACTTGGGTTCCACATGCATGTTTTAGCTGAAGGAAGAATACCTAAAACCTGGGTAGTTGAAACCCGTGGAATGGGTACCATGCAATATGACTTCAAAGGGTCTTCATTTGCTCACCGAACCTCTCCAATCCTATCACTGCTGCGTTTATGCCCCTGTACACATGCTTGATTCTCTTTCGGAGACATAGCAATCCATAGGTTTTAAGATACTTACTAGTCAGGTACATTCTTAGGCATTTAATATGGGGTGTTGAGTCCATTTCGTTGAGCAAGGAGTAGCTCTTGTCTATTCCATATTTGGCTTAAGGAACTTTATCTGTGCTCATTTCAATCTCTGGTTTTATGCAGCACCCCAACTCACCTTTCCCCTTAAGCAAGCATAAGTTGGTTTTCTAAATTTGAGACCCTGTTCTGTTTTGGAATGCAGTTCCTGTGTAGCCAAGTTTACATCCCGTGTATTAGTGATATCTTATGATGTTTCTTTTTCTGTGTGACTTATTTCAGTTAGAATCATCATACCTGAATCCACTCATTGTGCTGCTAAGGGCCTGATGACATAGATTTCATTGCTGAGTGATACTGCATTGTACGTAAGTACCACAAGTTCTTTATCCATTTTTCACTTTCTGTGATATTGAACTTGTACGGTAAACGAGGTTCTTGTAAACGGAGGCGTCCCAAACTTTGGGGTGGCTGTGTCTTTTTGATTTTAATTTCCCTAAGCTATAGGACCATAAGTGGAAGTGCCCTAGGCTCTGTTGCTTTGTTTTTTAGATGTTTCAGGAAACACCATACACTTCTCCTGAGTGTCTGTTGGCAATTTACATCCCGCCCATCAGCATAACAAGGCTCCCAGTTCTCAATGGCCTGTTGCCTTTCTGGATTTTACACTTTTTTCAGATGTCCCTTTTGACCAGGGGGAAGTGAGACTTCATTGTAGTGCAGATTTCCTTTGCAAGTTTGCTTGGTTGGCCAAAAAGGGCGTATGCGTTTTTTCCTGAATATATTCAGGAAAAAACGCATACACCCTTTTTGGCCAAGTGCATCATTGTGGACGTTCTGCCTCTTTTCCTATGCTTTCAATGCAATTCCAGTGTACCTCCTGAAATCGGTTTCCTGCAATTCTGCCCCGCTTTCAAGTCCTCTTGGCAGCCTTACTTCAGTCTGTTTTTGGACGATAGCTCTCATTTATAATTCTGCAGGTTTGTGAATTACAGTGCCCCTGAACTCCTTTCTTCAACTCGCTTTCTTGTGACCTGGCCGCAACACCGCAGGATGGCTTCAGGCCCTAATCTTGTTCCGGCCCGGCATGCTGAGCCTTTGGTTAATTCCTCTTCCTGGTGGGAAATGAGAGTTAAATTTGCCCGTCCAGACACCTCCAGCTAGCCTCTCATTGGTTCTCGCTATTCCTGTTCATCTTCCACAGAAATTGCAAACTGGGCCAAACAGGAGGTTAAAGGGACTGACTCTCCAAGTCGGGAGAGTGTTAGTAAAGCGTCTGGAATGTTGCACCCGAGTACCAGAGGAGGAAAACTGAGACATATTTGAATACGTCTCCCGTTCACATGGTTGATCATATTCTGGGTTCCACATGCATGTTTTAGCTGAAGGAAGAATACCTTAAACCTGGAGAGTTGAGACCCGTGTAATGGGTACCATGCAATATGACTTCAAAGGGTCTTCATATGCTCACCGAACCTCTCCAATCCTATCACTGCTGCGTTTATGCCCCTGTACACATGCTTGATTCTCTTTCGGAGACATAGCAATCCATAGGTTTTAAGATACTTACTAGTCAGGTACATTCTTAGGCGTTTAATATGGGGTGTTGAGTCCATTTCGTTTAGCAAGGAGTAGCTCTTGTCTATTCCATATTTGGCTTAAGGAACTTTATCTGTGCTCATTTCAATCTCTGGTTTTATGCAGCACCCCAACTCACTTTTCCCCTTAAGCAAGCATAAGTTGGTTTTCTAAATTTGAGACCCTGTTCTGTTCTGTAATTCAGTTCCTGTGTAGCCAAGTTTACATTCCGTGTATTACTGATATCTTATGATGTTTCTGTTTCTGTGTGACTTATTTCAGTTAGAATCATCATACCTGAATCCACTCATTGTGCTGCTAAGTGCCTGATGACACAGATTTTATTGCTGAGTGATATTGCTTTGTAAGTAAATACCACAACTTCTTTATCCATTTTTCACTTTCTGTGATGTTGAACTTGTACTGTAAACGAGGTTCTTGTAAACAGAGCTGATCCAAACTTTGGGGTGGCTATGTCTTTTTGATTTTAATTTCCCTAGGCTATAGGACCATAAGTGGAAGTGCCCTAGGTTCTGTTGCTTTGTTTTTTAGATGTTTCAGGAAACACCATACACTTCTCCCGAGTGGTTGTTGGCAATTTACATCCCACCCATCAGCATAACAAGGCTCCCAGTTCTCCATGGCCTGTCCTGCCTTTCTGGATTTTACACTTTTTTCAGATGGCCCTTTTGACCGGGGGGAAGTGAGACTTCATTGTAGTGCAGATTTCCTTTGCAAGCTTGCTTGGTTGGCCAAAAAGGGCGTATGCGTTTTTTCCTGAATATATTCAGGAAAAAACGCATACGCCCTTTTTGGCCAAGTGCATCATTGTGGACGTTCTGCCTCTTTTCCTATGCTTTCAATGCAATTCCAGTCTACCTCCTGAAATCGGTTTCCTGCAATTCTGCTCCGCTTTCAAGTCCTCTTGGCAGCCTTACTTCAGTCTATTTTTGGACGATAGCTGTCATTTATAACTCTGCAGGTTTGTGAATTACAGTGCCCCTGAGCTCCTTTCTTCAACTCGCTTTCTTTTGAGCTGGCCGCAACACCGCAGGATGGCTTCAGCCCCTAATCTGGTTCCGGTACGGCACGCTGAGCCTTTGGTTATTTCCTCTTCCTGGTGGGAAATGAGAGTTAAATTTGCCCGTCCAGACACCTCCAGCTAGTCTCTCATTGGTTCTCGCTATTCCTGTTCATCTTCCGCAGAAATTGCAAACTGGGCCAAACCGGAGGTTAAAGGGACTGACTCTCCAAGTCGGGAGAGTGTTAGTAAAGCGTCTGGAATGTTGCACCCGAGGACCAGGGTACGAAAACTGAGACATATTTGAACACGTCTCCCAATCACATGGTTGATCATACTTGGGTTCCACATGCATGTTTTAGCTGAAGGAAGAATACCTTAAACCTGGGTATTTGAAACCCGTGGAATGGGTACCATGCAATATGACTTCAAAGGGTCTTCATTTGCTCACCGAACCTCTCCAATCCTATCACTGCTGCGTTTATGCTCCTGTACACATGCTTGATTCTCTTTCGGAGACATAGCAATCCATAGGTTGTAAGATACTTACTAGTCAGGTACATTCTTAGGCGTTTAATATGCGGTGTTGAGTCCATTTCGTTGAGCAAGGAGTAGCTCTTGTCTATTCCATGTTTAACTTAAGGAACTTTATCTGTGCTCATTTCAATCTCTGGTTTTATGCAGCACCCCAACTCACCTTTCCCCTTAAGCAAGCGTAAGTTGGTTTTCTAAATTTGAGACCCTGTTCTGTTCTGTAATTCAGTTCCTGTGTAGCCAAGTTTCCATTCCGTGTATTACTGATATCTTATGATGTTTCTTTTTCTGTGTGACTTATTTCAGTTAGAATCATCATACCTGAATCCACTCATTGTGCTGCTAAGGGCCTGATGACACAGATTTCATTGCTGAGTGATATTGCTTTGTAAGTAAATACCACAACTTCTTTATCCATTTTTCAATTTCTGCGATGTTGAACTTGTACTGTAAACGAGGTTCTTGTAAACAGAGGCGTCCCAAACTTTGGGGTGGCTGTGTCTTTTTGATTTTAAATTCCCTAAGCTATAGGACCATAAGTGGCAGTGCCCTAGGCTCTGTTGCTTTGTTTTTTAGATGTTTCAGGAAACACCATACACTTCTCCCAAGTGTTTGTTGGCAATTTACATCCCGCCCTTCAGCATAACAAGGCTCCCAGTTCTCCATGGCCTGTCCTGCCTTTCTGGATTTTACACTTTTTTCAGATGGCCCTTTTGACCGGGGGGAAGTGAGACTTCATTGTAGTGCAGATTTCCTTTGCAAGCTTGCTTGTTTGGCCAAAAAGGGCGTATGCGTTTTTTCCTGAATATATTCAGGAAAAAACGCATACGCCCTTTTTGGCCAAGTGCATCATTGTGGACGTTCTGCCTCTTTTCCTATGCTTTCAATGCAATTCCAGTCTACCTCCTGAAATCGGTTTCCTGCAATTCTGCCCCGCTTTCAAGTCCTCTTGGCAGCCTTACTTCAGTCTATTTTTGGACAATAGCTGTCATTTATAACTCTGCAGGTTTGTGAATTACAGTGCCCCTGAGCTCCTTTCTTCAACTCGCTTTCTTTTGAGCTGGCCGCAACACTGCAGAATGGCTTCAGGCCCTAATCTGGTCCGGCACGGCACACTGAGCCTTTGGTTATTTCCTCTTCCTGGTGAGAAATGAGAGTTAAATTTGCCCGTCCAGACACCTCCAGCTAGCCTCTCATTGGTTCTCGCTATTCCTGTTCATCTTCCGCAGAAATTGCAAACTGGGCCAAACAGGAGGTTAAAGGCGCTGACTTTCCAAGTGGGGAGAGTGTTCATAAAGCGTCTGGAATGTTGCACCCGAGTACCAGGGGAGGAAAACTGAGACATATTTGAACACGTCTCCCATTCACATGGTTGATCATACTTGGGTTCCACATGCATGTTTTAGCTGAGGAAGAATACCTAAAACCTGGGTAGTTGAAACCCATGGAATGGGTACCATGCAATATGACTTCAAAGGGTCTTCATTTGCTCACCGAACCTCTCCAATCCTATCACTGCTGCGTTTATGCCCCTGTACACATGCTTGATTCTCTTTCGGAGACATAGCAATCCATAGGTTTTAAGATGCTTACTAGTCAGGTACATTCTTAGGCGTTTAATATGCGGTGTTGAGTCCATTTCGTTGAGCAAGGAGTAGCTCTTGTCTATTCCATATTTGGCTTAAGGAACTTTATCTGTGCTAATTTCAATCTCTGGTTTTATGCAGCACCCCAACTCACCTTTCCCCTTAAGCAAGCATAAGTTGGTTTTCTAAATTTGAGACCCTGTTCTGTTCTGTAATTCAGTTCCTGTGTAGCCAAGTTTCCATTCCGTGTATTACTGATATCTTATGATGTTTCTTTTTCTGTGTGACTTATTTCAGTTAGAATCATCATACCTGAATCCACTCATTGTGCTGCTAAGGGCCTGATGACACAGATTTCATTGCTGAGTGATATTGCTTTGTAAGTAAATACCACAACTTCTTTATCATTTTTCAATTTCTGCGATGTTGAACTTGTACTGTAAACGAGGTTCTTGTAAACAGAGGCGTCCCAAACTTTGGGGTGGCTGTGTCTTTTTGATTTTAATTTCCCTAAGCTATAGGACCATAAGTGGCAGTGCCCTAGGCTCTGTTGCTTTGTTTTTTAGATGTTTCAGGAAACACCATACACTTCTCCTGAGTGTCTGTTGGTAATTTACATCCCGCCCATCAGCATAACAAGGCTCCCAGTTCTCCATGGCCTGTCCTGCCTTTCTGGATGTTACACTTTTTTCAGATGGCCCTTTTGACCGGGGGGAAGTGAGACTTCATTGTAGTGCAGATTTCCTTTGCAAGCTTGCTTGGTTGGCCAAAAAGGGCGTATGCGTTTTTTCCTGAATATATTCAGGAAAAAACGCATACGCCCTTTTTGGCCAAGTGCATCATTGTGGACGTTCTGCCTCTTTTCCTATGTTTTCAATGCAATTCCAGTCTACCTCCTGAAATCGGTTTCCTGCAATTCTGCTCCGCTTTCAAGTCCTCTTCGCAGCCTTACTTCAGTCTATTTTTGGACGATAGCTGTCATTTATAACTCTGCTGGTTTGTCAATTGCAGTGCCCCTGAGCTCCTTTCTTCAACTCGCTTTCTTGTGACCTGGCCGCAAGACCGCAGGATGGCTTCAGGCCCTAATCTGGTTCTGGCCCGGAATGCTGAGCCTTTGGTTAATTCCTCTTCCTGGTGGGAAATGAGAGTTAAATTTGCCCGTCCAGACACCTCCAGCTAGCCTCTCATTGGTTCTCGCTATTCCTGTTCATCTTCCGCAGAAATTGCAAACTGGGCCAAACAGGAGGTTAAAGGGACTGACTTTCCAAGTGGGGAGAGTGTTAGTAAAGGGTCTGGAATGTTGCACACGAGTACCAGGGGAGGAAAATTGAGACATATTTGAACACATCTCCCGTTCACATGGTTGATCATACTCTGGGTTCCACATGCATGTTTTAGCTGAAGGAAGAATACCTTAAACCTGTGTATTTGAAACCCGTGGAATGAGTACCATGCAATATGACTTCAAAGGGTCTTCATTTGCTCACCGAACCTCTCCAATCCTATCACTGCTGCGTTTATGCCCCTGTACACATGCTTCATTCTCTTTCGGAGACAGAGCAATCCATAGGTTTTAAGATAGTTACTAGTCAGGTACATTCTTTGGCGTTTAATATGCGGTGTTGAGTCCATTTCGTTGAGCAAGGAGTAGCTCTTGTCTATTCCATATTTGGGTTAAGGAACTTTATCTGTGCTCATTTCAATCTCTGGTTTTATGCAGAACCCCAACTCACCTTTCCCCTTAAGCAAGCATAAGTTGGTTTTCTAAATTTGAGACCCTGTTCTGTTCTGTAATTCAGTTCCTGTGTAGCCAAGTTTCCATTCCGTGTATTACTGATATCTTATGATGTTTCTTTTTCTGTGTGACTTATTTCAGTTAGAATCATCGTACCTGAATCCTCTCATTATGCTGCTACGGGCCTGATGACACAGATTTCATTGCTGAGTGATACTGCATTGTACGTAAGTACCACAAGTTCTTTATCCATTTTTCAATTTCTGCGATGTTGAACTTGTACTGTAAACGAGGTTCTTGTAAACAGAGCCGTTCCAAACTTTGGGGTGGCTGTGTCTTTTTGATTTTAATTTCCCTAAGCTATAGGACCATAAGTGGAAGTGCACTAGGTTCTGTTGCTTTGTTTTTTAGATGTTTCAGGAAACACCATACACTTCTCCCAAGTGGTTGTTGGCAATTTACATCCCGCCCATCAGCATAACAAGGCTCCCAGTTCTCCATGGCCTGTCCTGCCTTTCTGGATTTTACATTTTTTTCAGATGGCCCTTATGACCGGGGAGAAGTGAGACTTCATTTTAGTGCAGATTTCCTTTGCAAGTTTGCTTGGTTGGCCAAAAAGGGCGTATGCGTTTTTTCCTGAATATATTCAGGAAAAAACGCATACGCCCTTTTTGGCCAAGTGCATCATTGTGGACGTTCTGCCTCTTTTCCTATGCTTTCAATGCAATTCCAGTCTACCTCCTGAAATCGGTTTCCTGCAATTCTGCCCCGCTTTCAAGTCCTCTTGGCAGCCTTACTTCAGTCTATTTTTGGACGATAGCTGTCATTTATAACTCTGCAGGTTTGTGAATTACAGTGCCCCTGAGCTCCTTTCTTCAACTCGCTTTCTTGTGACCTGGCCGCAACACCACAGGATGGCTTCAGGCCCTAATCTGTTTCCGGCACGGCACGCTGAGCCTTTGGTTATTTCCTCTTCCTGGTGGGAAATGAGAGTTAAATTTGCCCGTCCAGACACCTCCAGCTAGCCTCTCATTGGTTCTCGCTATTCCTGTTCATTTTCCACAGAAATTGCAAACTGGGCCAAACAGGAGGTTAAAGGGACTGACTCTCCAAGTCGGGAGAGTGTTAGTAAAGCGTCTGGAATGTTGCACCCGAGTACCAGGGGAGGAAAACTGAGACATATTTGAACACGTCTCCCGTTCACATGGTTGATCATACTCTGGGTTCCACATGCATGTTTTAGCTGAAGGAAGAATACCTTAAACCTGGAGAGTTGAGACCCGTGTAATGGGTACCATGCAATATGACTTCAAAGGGTCTTCATTTGCTCACCGAACCTCTCCAATCCTATCACTGCTGCGTTTATGCCCCTGTACACACGCTTGATTCTCTTTTGGAGACATAGCAATCCATAGGTTTTAAGATACTTACTAGTCAGGTACATTCTTAGGCGTTTAATATGGGGTTTTGAGTCCATTTCGTTGAGCAAGGAGTAGCTCTTGTCTTTTCCATATTTGGCTTAAGGAACTTTATCTGTGCTCATTTCAATCTCTGGTTTTATGCAGCACCCCACCTCACCTTTCCCCTTAAGCAAGCATAAGTTGGTTTTCTAAATTTGAGACCCTGTTCTGTTTTGGAATGCAGTTCCTGTGTAGCCAAGTTTACATTCTGTGTATTAGTGATATCTTATGATGTTTCTTTTTCTGTGTGACTTATTTCAGTTAGAATCATTGTACCTGAATCCACTCATTATGCTGCTACGGGCCTGATGACATAGATTTCATTGCTGAGTGATACTGCATTGTACGAAAGTACCACAAGTTCTTTATCCATTTTTCAATTTCTGTGATATTGAACTTGTACGGTAAACGAGGTTCTTGTAAACGGAGGCGTCCCAAACTTTGGGGTGGCTGTGTCTTTTTGATTTTAATTTCCCTAAGCTATAGGACCATAAGTGGAAGTGCCCTAGGCTCTGTTGCTTTGTTTTTTAGATGTTTCAGGAAACACCATACACTTCTCCTGAGTGTCTGTTGGCAATTTACATCCCGCCCATCAGCATAACAAGGCTCCCAGTTCTCCATGGCCTGTCCTGCCTTTCTGGATTTTACACTTTTTTCAGATGGCCCTTTTGACCGGGGAGAAGTGAGACTTCATTGTAGTGCAGATTTCCTTTGCAAGTTTGCTTGGATGGCCAAAAAGGGCGTATGCGTTTTTTCCTGAATATATTCAGGAAAAAACGCATACGCCCTTTTTGGCCAAGTGCATCATTGTGGTACGTTCTGCCTCTTTTCCTATGCTTTCAATGCAATACCAGTCTACCTCCTGAAATCGGTTTCCTGCAATTCTGCGCCGCTTTCAAGTCCTCTTGGCAGCCTTACTTCAGTCTATTTTTGGACGATAGCTGTCATTTATAACTCTGCAGGTTTGTGAATTACAGTGCCCCTGAGCTCCTTTCTTCAACTCGCTTTCTTGTGACCTGGCCACAACACCGCAGGATGTCTTCAGGCCCTAATCTGGTTCTGGCACGGCACGCTGAGCCTTTGGTTAATTCCTCTTCCTGGTGGGAAATGAGAGTTAAATTTGCCCATCCAGACACCTCCAGCTAGTCTCTCATTGGTTCTCGCTATTCCTGTTCATCTTCCGCAGAAATTGCAAACTGGGCCAAACAGGAGGTTAAAGGGACTGACTCTCCAAGTGGGGAGAGTGTTAGTAAAGCGTCTGGAATGTTGCACCCGAGTACCAGGGGAGGAAAACTGAGACATATTTGAACACGTCTCCCGTTCGCATGGTTGATCATACTTGGGTTCCACATGCATGTTTTAGCTGAAGGAAGAATACCTTAAACCTGGAGAGTTAAGACCCGTGTAATGGGTACCATGCAATATGACTTCAAAGGGTCTTCATTTGCTCACCGAACCTCTCCAATCCTATCACTGCTGCGTTTATGCCCCTGTACACATGCTTGATTCTCTTTCGGAGACATAGCAATCCATAGGTTTTAAGATACTTACTAGTCAGGTACATTCTTAGGCGTTTAATATGCGGTGTTGAGTCCATTTCGTTGAGCAAGGAGTAGCTCTTGTCTATTCCATATTTGACTTAAGGAACTTTATCTGTGCTCATTTCAATCTCTGGTGTTATGCAGCAGCCCAACTCACCTTTACCCTTAAGCAAGCATAAGTTGGTTTTCTAAATTTGAGACCCTGTTCTGTTCTGTAATTCAGTTCCTGTGTAGCGAAGTTTACATTCCGTGTATTACTGATATCTTATGATGTTTCTTTTTCTGTGTGACTTATTTCAGTTAGAATCATCATACCTGAATCCACTCATTGTGCTGCTAAGGGCCTTGTGACACAGATTTCATTGCTGAGTGATATTGCTTTGTAAGTAAATACGACAACTTCTTTATCCATTTTTCACTTTCTGCGATGTTGAACTTGTACTGTAAACGAGGTTCTTGTAAACAGAGCCGTTCCAAACTTTGGGGTGGCTGTGTCTTTTTGATTTTAATTTCCCTAAGCTATAGGACCATAAGTGGAAGTGCCCTAGGTTCTGTTTCTTTGTTTTTTACATGTTTCAGGAAACACCATACACTTCTCCCGAGTGTCTGTTGACAATTTACATCCCGCCCATCAGCATAACAAGGCTCCCAGTTCTCCATGGCCTGTCCTGCCTTTCTGGATTTTACACTTTTTTCAGATGGCCCTTTTGACCGGGGGGAAGTGAGACTTCATTGTAGTGCAGATTTCCTTTGCAAGTTTGCTTGGTTGGCCAAAAAGCGCGTATGCATTTTTTCCTGAATATATTCAGGAAAAAACGCATACGCCCTTTTTGGCCAAGTGCATCATTGTGGACGTTCTGCCTCTTTTCCTATGCTTTCAATGCATTTCCAGTCTACCTCCTGAAATCGGTTTCCTGCAATTCTGCCCCGTTTCTAGTTCTCTTGGCAGCCTTACTTCAGTATATTTTTGGATGATAGCTGTCATTTATAACTCTGCAGGTTTGTGAATTACAGTGCCCCTGAGCTCCTTTCTTCAACTCGCTTTCTTGTGACCTGGCCGCAACACCGCAGGATGTCTTCAGGCCCTAATCTGGTTCCAGCACGGCACGCTGAGCCTTTGGTTATTTCCTCTTCCTGGTGGGAAATGAGAGTTAAATTTGCCCGTCCAGACACCTCCAGCTAGTCTCTCATTGGTTTTCGCTATTCCTGTTCATCTTCCGCAGAAATTGCAAACTGGGCCAAACAGCAGGTTAAAGGGACTGACTCTCCAAGTCGGGTGACTGTTAGTAAAGCATCTGGAATGTTGCACCCGAGTACTAGGGTACGAAAACTGAGACATATTTGAACACGTCTCCCGATCACATGGTTGATCATACTCTGGGTTCCACATGCATGTTTTAGCTGAAGGAAGAATACCTTAAACCTGGGTAGTTGAAACCCGTGGAATGGGTACCATGCAATATGACTTCAAAGGGTCTTCATTTGCTCACCGAACCTCTGCAATCCTATCACTGCTGCGTTTATGCCCCTGTACACATGCTTGATTCTCTTTCGGAGACATAGCAATCCATAGGTTTTAAGATACTTACTAGTCAGGTACATTCTTAGGCGTTTAATATGGGGTGTTGAGTCCATTTCGTTGAGCAAGGAGTAGCTCTTGTCTATTCCATATTTGGCTTAAGGAACTTTATCTGTGCTCATTTCAATCTCTGGTTTTATGCAGCACCCCTACTCACCTTTACCCTTAAGCAAGCATAAGTTGGTTTTCTAAATTTGAGTCCCTGTTCTGTTTTGGAATTCAGTTCCTGTGTAGCCAAGTTTACATTCCGTGTATTACTGATATCTTATGATGTTTCTTTTTCTGTGTGACTTATTTCAGTTAGAATCATCATACCTGAATCCACTCATTGTGCTGCTAAGGGCCTGGTGACATAGATTTCATTGCTGAGTGATATTGCTTTGTAAGTAAATAACGCAACTTCTTTATCCATTTTTCACTTTCTGAGATGTTGAACTTGTACTGAAAACGAGGTTCTTGTAAACAGAGCCGTTCCAAACTTTGGGGTGGCTGTGTCTTTTTGATTTTAATTTCCCTAAGCTATAGGACCATAAGTGGAAGTGCCCTAGGTTCTGTTTCTTTGTTTTTTACATGTTTCAGGAAACACCATACACTTCTCCCGAGTGGTTGTTGGCAATTTACATCCCGCCCATCAGCATAACAAGGCTCCCAGTTCTCCATGGCCTGTCCTGCCTTTCTGGACTTTACACTTTTTTCAGATGGCCCTTTTGACCGGGGGGAAGTGAGACTTCATTGTAGTGCAGATTTCCTTTGCAAGCTTGCTTGGTTGGCCAAAAAGGGCGTATGCGTTTTTTCCTGAATATATTCAGCAAAAAACGCATACGCCCTTTTTGGCCAAGTGCATCATTGTGGACGTTCTGCCTCTTTTCCTATGCTTTCAATGCAATTCCAGTCTACCTCCTGAAATCGGTTTCCTGCAATTCTGCCCCGCTTTCAAGTCCTCTTGGCAGCCTTACTTCAGTATATTTTTGGACGATAGCTGTCATTTATAACTCTGCAGGTTTGTGAATTACAGTGCCCCTGAGCTCCTTTCTTCAACTCGCTTTCTTGTGAGCTGGCCGCAACACCGCAGGATGGCTTCAGGCCCTAATCTGGTTCCGGCACGGCACGCTGAGCCTTTGGTTAATTCCTCTTCCTGGTGGGAAATGAGAGTTAAATTTGCCCGTCCAGACACCTCCAGCTAGTCTCTCTTTGGTTCTCGCTATTCCTGTTCATCTTCCGCAGAAATTGCAAACTGGGCCAAACAGGAGGTTAAAGGGACTGACTCTCCAAGTCGGGAGAGTGTTAGTAAAGCGTCTGGAATGTTGCACCAGAGTACCAGTGTACGAAAACTGAGACATATTTGAACACGTCTCCCGATCACATGGTTGATCATACTCTAGGTTCCACATGCATGTTTTAGCTGAAGGAAGAATACCTTAAACCTGGGTAGTTGAAACCCTTGGAATGGGTACCATGCAATATGACTTCAAAGGGTCTTCATTTGCTCACCGAACCTCTCCAATCCTATCACTGCTGTGTTTATGCCCCTGTACACATGCTTGATTCTCTTTCGGAGACATAGCAATCCATAGGTTTTAAGATACTTACAAGTCAGGTACATTCTTAGGCGTTTAATATGGGGTGTTGAGTCCATTTCGTTGAGCAAGGAGTAGCTCTTGTCTATTCCATATTTGGCTTAAGGAACTTTATCTGTGCTCATTTCAATCTCTGGTTTTATGCAGCACCCCAACTCACCTTTCCCCTTAAGCAAGCATAAGTTGTTTTTCTAAATTTGAGACCCTGTTCTGTTCTGTAATTCAGTTCCTGTGTAGCCAAGTTTACATTCTGTGTATTACTGATATCTTAAGATGTTTCTTTTTCTGTGTGACTTATTTCAGTTAGAATCATCATACCTGAATCCACTCATTGTGATGCTAAGGGCCTGATGACACAGATTTCATTGCTGAGTGATATTGCTTTGTAAGTCAATACCACAACTTCTTTATCCATTTTTCACTTTCTGCGATGTTGAACTTGTACTGTAAACGAGGTTCTTGTAAACAGAGCCGTTCCAAACTTTGGGGTGGCTGTGTCTTTTTGATTTTAATTTCCCTAAGCTATAGGACCATAAGTGGAAGTGCCCTAGGCTCTGTTGCTTTGTTTTTTAGATGTTTCAGGAAACACCATACACTTCTCCCGAGTGTCTGTTGGCAATTTACATCCCGCCCATCAGCATAACAAGGCTCCCAGTTCTCAATGGCCTGTTGCCTTTCTGGATTTTACACTTTTTTCAGATGGCCCTTTTGACCGGGGGGAAGTGAGACTTCATTGTAGTGCAGATTTCCTTTGCAAGCTTGCTTGGTTGGCCAAAAAGGGCGTATGCGTTTTTTCCTGAATATATTCAGGAAAAAACGCATACGCCCTTTTTGGCCAAGTGCATCATTGTGGACGTTCTGCCTCTTTTCCTATGCTTTCAATGCAATTCCAGTCTACCTCCTGAAATCGGTTTCCTGCAATTCTGCCCCGCTTTCAAGTCCTCTTGGCAGCCTTACTTCAGTCTATTTTTGGACGATAGCTGTCATTTATAACTGTGCAGGTTTGTGAATTACAGAGCCCCTGAGCTCCTTTCTTCAACTCGCTTTCTTGTGAGCTGGCCACAACACCGCAGGATGGCTTCAGGCCCTAATCTGGTTCCGGCACGGCACGCTGAGCCTTTGGTTAATTCCTCTTCCTGGAGGGAAATGAGAGTTACATTTGCCCGTCCAGACACCTCCAGCTATTCTCTCATTGGTTCTCGCTATTCCTGTTCATCTTCCGCAGAAATTGCAAACTGGGTCAAACAGGAGGTTAAAGGGACTGACTCTCCAAGTCGGGAGAGTGTTAGTAAAGCGTCTGGAATGTTGCACCCGAGTACCAGGGGAGGAAAACTGAGACATATTTGAACACGACTCCCGATCACATGGTTGATCATACTCTAGGTTCCACATGCATGTTTTAGCTGAAGGAAGAATACCTTAAACCTGGGTATTTGAAACCCGTGGAATGGGTACCATGCAATATGACTTCAAAGGGTCTTCATTTGCTCACTGAACCTCTCCAATCCTATCACTGCTGCGTTTATGCCCCTGTACCAACGCTTGATTCTCTTTTGGAGACATAGCAATCCATAGGTTTTAAGATACTTACTAGTCAGGTACATTCTTAGGCATTTAATATGGGGTGTTGAGTCCATTTCGTTGAGCAAGGAGTAGCTCTTGTCTATTCCATATTTGGCTTAAGGAACTTTATCTGTGCTCATTTCAATCTCTGGTTTTATGCAGCACCCCAACTCACCTTTCCCCTTAAGCAAGCATAAGTTGGTTTTCTAAATTTGAGACCCTGTTCTGTTTTGGAATGCAGTTCCTGTGTAGCCAAGTTTACATTCCGTTTATTAGTGATATCTTAAGATGTTTCTTTTTCTGTGTGACTTATTTCAGTTAGAATCATCGTACCTGAATCCACTCATTATGCTGCTACGGGCCTGATGACATAGATTTCATTGCTGAGTGATACTGCATTGTACGTAAGTACCACAAGTTCTTTATCCATTTTTCACTTTCTGTGATATTGAACTTGTACGGTAAACGAGGTTCTTGTAAACGGAGGCGTCCCAAACTTTGGGGTGGCTGTGTCTTTTTGATTTTAATTTCCCTAAGCTATAGGACCATAAGTGGAAGTGCCCTAGGCTCTGTTGCTTTGTTTTTTAGATGTTTCAGGAAACACCATACACTTCTCCTAAGTGTCGGTTGGCAATTTACATCCCGCCCATCAGCATAACAAGGCTCCCAGTTCTCCATGGCCTGTCCTGCCTTTCTGGATTTTACACTTTTTTCAGATGGCCCTTTTGACCGGGGAGAAGTGAGACTTCATTGTAGTGCAGATTTCCTTTGCAAGTTTGCTTGGTTGGCCAAAAAGCGCGTATGCGTTTTTTCCTGAATATATTCAGGAAAAAAGGCATACGCCCTTTTTGGCCAAGTGCATCATTGTGGACGTTCTGCCTCTTTTCCTATGCTTTCAATGCAATTCCAGTCTACCTCCTGAAATCGGTTTCCTGCAATTCTGCCCCGCTTTCAAGTCCTCTTGGCAGCCTTACTTCAGTCTATTTTTGGACGATAGCTGTCATTTATAACTCTGCAGGTTTGTGAATTACAGTGCCCCTGAGCTCCTTTCTTCAACTCGCTTTCTTGTGACCTGGCCGCAACACCGCAGGATGGCTTCAGGCCCTAATCTGGTTCTGGCACGGCACGCTGAGCCTTTGGTTAATTCCTCTTCCTGGTGGGAAATGAGAGTTAAATTTGCCCATCCAGACACCTCCAGCTAGTCTCTCATTGGTTCTCGCTATTCCTGTTCATCTTCCGCAGAAATTGCAAACTGGGCCAAACAGGAGGTTAAAGGGACTGACTCTCCAAGTGGGGAGAGTGTTAGTAAAGCGTCTGGAATGTTGCACCCGAGTACCAGGGGAGGAAAACTGAGACATATTTGAACACGTCTCCCGTTCGCATGGTTGATCATACTTGGGTTCCACATGCATGTTTTAGCTGAAGGAAGAATACCTTAAACCTGGAGAGTTAAGACCCGTGTAATGGGTACCATGCAATATGACTTCAAAGGGTCTTCATTTGCTCACCGAACCTCTCCAATCCTATCACTGCTGCGTTTATGCCCCTGTACACATGCTTGATTTTCTTTCGGAGACATAGCAATCCATAGGTTTTAAGATACTTACTACTCAGGTACATTCTTAGGCGTTTAATATGCGGTGTTGAGTCCATTTCGTTGAGCAAGGAGTAGCTCTTGTCTATTCCATATTTGGCTTAAGGAACTTTATCTGTGCTCATTTCAATCTCTGGTTTTATGCAGCACCCCAACTCACCTTTACCCTTAAGCAAGCATAAGTTGGTTTTCTAAATTTGAGACCCTGTTCTGTTCTGTAATTCAGTTCCTGTGTAGCGAAGTTTACATTCCGTGTATTACTGATATCTTATGATGTTTCTTTTTCTGTGTGACTTATTTCAGTTAGAATCATCATACCTGAATCCACTCATTGTGATGCTAAGGGCCTTGTGACACAGATTTCATTGCTGAGTGATATTGCTTTGTAAGTAAATACCACAACTTCTTTATCCATTTTTCACTTTCTGCGATGTTGAACTTGTACTGTGAACGAGGTTCTTGTAAACAGAGCCGTTCCAAACTTTGGGGTGGCTGTGTCTTTTTCATTTTAATTTCCCTAAGCTATAGGACCATAAGTGGAAGTGCCGTAGGTTCTGTTGCTTTGTTTTTTAGTTGTTTCAGGAAACACCATACACTTCTCCCAAGTGGTTCTTGGCAATTTACATCCCGCCCATCAGCATAACAAGGCTCCCAGTTCTCCATGGCCTGTCCTGCCTTTCTGGATTTTACACTTTTTTCAGATGGCCCTTTTGACCGGGGGGAAGTGAGACTTCATTGTAGTGCAGATTTCCTTTGCAAGCTTGCTTGGTTGGCCAAAAAGGGCGTATGCGTTTTTTCCTGAATATATTCAGGAAAAAACGCATACGCCCTTTTTGGCCAAGTGCATCATTGTGGACGTTCTGCCTCTTTTCCTATGCTTTCAATGCAATTCCAGTCTACCTCCTGAAATCGGTTTCCTGCAATTCTGCCCCGCTTTCAAGTCCTCTTGGCAGCCTTACTTCAGTATATTTTTGGACGATAGCTGTCATTTATAACTCTGCAGGTTTGTGAATTACAGTGCCCCTGAGCTCGTTTCTTCAACTCGCTTTCTTGTGACCTGGCCGCAACACCGCAGGATGGCTTCAGGCCCTAATCTGGTTCCGGCCCGGCACGCTGAGCCTTTGGTTATTTCCTCTTCCTGGTGCGAAATGAGAGTTAAATTTGCCCATCCAGACACCTCCAGCTATTCTTTCATTGGTTCTCGCTATTCCTGTTCATCTTCCACAGAAATTGCAAACTGGGCCAAACAGGAGGTTAAAGGGACTGACTCTCCAAGTCGGGAGAGTGTTAGTAAAGCGTCTGGAATGTTGCACCCGAGTACCAGGGTACGAAAACTGAGACATATTTGAACACGTCTCCCGATCACAGGGTTGATCATACTCTAGGTTCCACATGCATGTTTTAGCTGAAGGAAGAATACCTTAAACCTGGGTAGTTGAAACCCGTGGAATGCGTACCATGCAATATGACTTCAAAGGGTCTTCATTTGCTCACCGAACCTCTCCAATCCTATCACTGCTGCGTTTATGCCCCTGTACACATGCTTGATTCTCTTTCAGAGACATAGCAATCCATAGGTTTTAAGATACTTACTAGTCAGGTACATTCTTAGGCATTTAATATGGGGTGTTGAGTCCATTTCGTTGAGCAAGGAGTAGCTCTTGTCTATTCCATATTTGGCTTAAGGAACTTTATCTGTGCTCATTTCAATCTCTGGTTTTATGCAGCACCCCTACTCACCTTTACCCTTAAGCAAGCATAAGTTGGCTTTCTAAATTTGAGACCCTGTTCTGTTTTGGAATGCAGTTCCTGTGTAGCCAAGTTTACATTCCGTGTATTAGTGATATCTTATGATGTTTCTTTTTCTGTGTGACTTATTTCAGTTAGAATCATCGTACCTGAATCCACTCATTATGCTGCTACGGGCCTGATGACATAGATTTCATTGCTGAGTGATACTGCATTGTACGTAAGTACCACAAGTTCTTTATCCATTTTTCACTTTCTGTGATATTGAACTTGTACGGTAAACGAGGTTCTTGTAAACGGAGGCGTCCCAAACTTTGGGGTGGCTGTGTCTTTTTGATTTTAATTTCCCTAAGCTATAGGACCATAAGTGGAAGTGCCCTAGGCTCTGTTGCTTTGTTTTTTAGATGTTTCAGGAAACACCATACACTTCTCCTGAGTGTCTGTTGGCAATTTACATCCCGCCCATCAGCATAACAAGGCTCCCAGTTCTCCATGGCCTGTCCTGCCTTTCTGGATTTTACATTTTTTTCTGATGGCCCTTATGACCGGGGAGAAGTGAGACTTCATTGTAGTGCAGATTTCCTTTGCAAGTTTGCTTGGTTGGCCAAAAAGGGCGTATGTGTTTTTTCCTGAATATATTCAGGAAAAAACGCATACGCCCTTTTTGGCCAAGTGCATCATTGTGGACGTTCTGCCTCTTTTCCTATGCTTTCAATGCAATTCCAGTCTACCTCCTGAAATTGGTTTCCTGCAATTCTGCCCCGCTTTCAAGTCCTCTTGGCAGCCTTACTTCAGTCTATTTTTGGACGATAGCTGTCATTTATAACTCTGCAGGTTTGTGAATTACAGTGCCCCTGAGCTCCTTTCTTCAACTCGCTTTCTTGTGACCTGGCCGCAACACCGCAGGATGGCTTCAGGCCCTAATCTGGTTCTGGCACGGCACGCTGAGCCTTTGGTTAATTCCTCTTCCTGGTGGGAAATGAGAGTTAAATTTGCCCATCCAGACACCTCCAGCTAGTCTCTCATTGGTTCTCGCTATTCCTGTTCATCTTCCGCAGAAATTGCAAACTGGGCCAAACAGGAGGTTAAAGGGACTGACTCTCCAAGTGGGGAGAGTGTTAGTAAAGCATCTGGAATGTTGCACCCGAGTACCAGGGGAGGAAAACTGAGACATATTTGAACACGTCTCCCGTTCGCATGGTTGATCATACTTGGGTTCCACATGCATGTTTTAGCTGAAGTAAGAATACCTTAAACCTGGAGAGTTAAGACCCGTGTAATGGGTACCATGCAATATGACTTCAAAGGGTCTTCATTTGCTCACCGAACCTCTCCAATCCTATCACTGCTGCGTTTATGCCCCTGTACACATGCTTAATTCTCTTTCGGAGACATAGCAATCCATAGGTTTTAAGATACTTACAAGTCAGGTACATTCTTAGGCGTTTAATATGCGGTGTTGAGTCCATTTCGTTGAGCAAGGAGTAGCTCTTGTCTATTCCATATTTGGCTTAAGGAACTTTATCTGTGCTCATTTCAATCTCTGGTTTTATGCAGCACCCCAACTCACCTTTCCCCTTAAGCAAGCATAAGTTGTTTTTCTAAATTTGAGACCCTGTTCTGTTCTGTAATTCAGTTCCTGTGTAGCCAAGTTTACATTCTTTGTATTACTGATATCTTATGATGTTTCTTTTTCTGTGTGACTTATTTCAGTTAGAATCATCATACCTGAATCCACTCATTGTGCTGCTAAGGGCCTGATGACACAGATTTCATTGCTGAGTGATATTGCTTTGTAAGTAAATACCACAACTCTTTATCCATTTTTCACTTTCTGCGATGTTGAACTTGTACTGTAAACGAGGTTCTTGTAAACAGAGCCGTTCCAAACTTTGGGGTGGCTGTGTCTTTTTGATTTTAATTTCCCTAAGCTATAGGACCATAAGTGGCAGTGCCCGAGGTTCTGTTGCTTTGTTTTTTAGATGTTTCAGGAAACACCATACACTTCTCCCGAGTGTCTGTTGGCAATTTACATCCCGCCCATCAGCATAACAAGGCTCCCAGTTCTCAATGGCCTGTTGTCTTTCTGGATTTTACACTTTTTTCAGATGGCCCTTTTGACCGGGGGGAAGTGAGACTTCATTGTAGTGCAGATTTCCTTTGCAAGCTTGCTTGTTTGGCCAAAAAGGGCGTATGCATTTTTTCCTGAATATATTCAGGAAAAAACGCATACGCCCTTTTTGGCCAAGTGCATCACTCTGGACGTTCTGCCTCTTTTCCTATGCTTTCAATGCAATTCCAGTCTACCTCCTGAAATCGGTTTCCTGCAATTCTGCCCCGCTTTCAAGTCCTCTTGGCAGCCTTACTTCAGTATATTTTTGGACGATAGCTGTCATTTATAACTCTGCATGTTTGTGAATTACAGTGCCCCTGAGCTCGTTTCTTCAACTCGCTTTCTTGTGACCTTGCCGCAACACCGCAGGATGGCTTCAGGCCCTAATCTGGTTCCGGCCCGGCACGCTGAGCCTTTGGTTATTTCCTCTTCCTGGTGCGAAATGAGAGTTAAATTTGCCCATCCAGACACCTCCAGCTATTCTTTCATTGGTTCTCGCTATTCCTGTTCATCTTCCACAGAAATTGCAAACTGGGGCAAACAGGAGGTTAAAGGGACTGACTCTCCAAGTCGGGAGAGTGTTAGTAAAGCGTCTGGAATGTTGCACCCGAGTACCAGGGTACGAAAACTGAGACATATTTGAACACGTCTCCCGATCACAGGGTTGATCATACTCTAGGTTCCACATGCATGTTTTAGCTGAAGGAAGAATACCTTAAACCTGGGTAGTTGAAACCCGTGGAATGCGTACCATGCAATATGACTTCAAAGGGTCTTCATTTGCTCACCGAACCTCTCCAATCCTATCACTGCTGCGTTTATGCCCCTGTACACATGCTTGATTCTCTTTCGGAGACATAGCAATCCATAGGTTTTAAGATACTTACTAGTCAGGTACATTCTTAGGCATTTAATATGGGGTGTTGAGTCAATTTCGTTGAGCAAGGAGTAGCTCTTGTCTATTCCATATTTGGCTTAAGGAACTTTATCTGTGCTCATTTCAATCTCTGGTTTTATGCAGCACCCCAACTCACCTTTCCCCTTAAGCAAGCATAAGTTGGCTTTCTAAATTTGAGACCCTGTTCTGTTTTGGAATGCAGTTCCTGTGTAGCCAAGTTTACATTCCGTGTATTAGTGATATCTTATGATGTTTCTTTTTCTGTGTGACTTATTTCAGTTAGAATCATCGTACCTGAATCCACTCATTATGCTGCTACGGGCCTGATGACATAGATTTCATTGCTGAGTGATACTGCATTGTACGTAAGTACCACAAGTTCTTTATCCATTTTTCACTTTCTGTGATATTGAACTTGTACGGTAAACGAGGTTCTTGTAAACGGAGGCGTCCCAAACTTTGGGGTGGCTGTGTCTTTTTGATTTTAATTTCCCTAAGCTATAGGACCATAAGTGGAAGTGCCCTAGGCTCTGTTGCTTTGTTTTTTAGATGTTTCAGGAAACACCATACACTTCTCCTGAGTGTCTGATGGCAATTTACATCCCGCCCATCAGCATAACAAGGCTCCCAGTTCTCCATGACCTGTCCTGCCTTTCTGGATTTTACACTTTTTTCAGATGGCCCTTATGACCGGGGAGAAGTGAGACTTCATTGTAGTGCAGATTTCCTTTGCAAGTTTGCTTGGTTGGCCAAAAAGGGCGTATGCGTTTTTTCCTGAATATATTCAGGAAAAAACGCATACGCCCTTTTTGGCCAAGTGCATCATTGTGGACGTTCTGCCTCTTTTCCTATGCTTTCAATGCAATTCCAGTCTACCTCCTGAAATCGGTTTCCTGCAATTCTGCCCCGCTTTCAAGTCCTCTTGGCAGCCTTACTTCAGTCTATTTTTGGACGATAGCTGTCATTTATAACTCTGCAGGTTTGTGAATTACAGTGCCCCTGAGCTCCTTTCTTCAACTCGCTTTCTTGTGACCTGGCCGCAACACCGCAGGATGGCTTCAGGCCCTAATCTGGTTCTGGCACGGCACGCTGAGCCTTTGGTTAATTCCTCTTCCTGGTGGGAAATGAGAGTTAAATTTGCCCATCCAGACACCTCCAGCTAGTCTCTCATTGGTTCTCGCTATTCCTGTTCATCTTCCGCAGAAATTGCAAACTGGGCCAAACAGGAGGTTAAAGGCGCTGACTCTCCAAGTGGGGAGAGTGTTAGTAAAGCGTCTGGAATGTTTCACCCGAGTACCAGGGGAAGAAAACTGAGACATATTTGAACACGTCTCCCGTTCACATGGTTGATCATACTTGGGTTCCACATGCATGATTTAGCTGAAGGAAGAATACCTAAAACCTGGGTAGTTGAAACCCGTGGAATGGGTACCATGCAATATGACTGCAAAGAGTCTTCATTTGCTCACCGAACCTCTCCAATCCTATCACTGCTGTGTTTATGCCCCTGTACACATTCTTGATTCTCTTTCAGAGACATAGCAATCCATAGGTTTTAAGATACTTACTAGTCAGGTACATTCTTAGGCGTTTAATATGCGGTGTTGAGTCCATTTCGTTGAGCAAGGAGTAGCTCTTGTCTATTCCATATTTGGCTTAAGGAACTTTATCTGTGCTCATTTCAAACTCTGGTTTTATGCAGCACCCCAACTCACCTTTACCCTTAAGCAAGCATAAGTTGGTTTTCTAAATTTGAGACCCTGTTCTGTTCTGTAATTCAGTTCCTGTGTAGCCAAGTTTCCATTCCGTGTATTACTGATATCTTATGATGTTTCTTTTTCTGTGTGACTTATTTCAGTTAGAATCATCATATCTGAATCCACTCATTGTGCTGCTAAGGGCCTGATGACATAGATTTCATTGCTGAGTGATATTGCTTTGTAAGTAAATACCACAACTTCTTTATCCATTTTTCACTTTCTGCGATGTTGAACTTGTACTGTAAACGAGGTTCTTGTAAACAGAGCCGTTCCAAACTTTGGGGTGGCTGTGTCATTTTGATTTTAATTTCCCTAAGCTATAGGACCATAAGTGGAAGTGCCCTAGGTTCTGTTGCTTTGTTTTTTAGATGTTTCAGGAAACACCATACACTTCTCCCGAGTGGTTGTTGGCAATTTACATCCCGCCCATCAGCATAACAAGGCTCCCAGTTCCCCATGGCCTGTCCTGCCTTTCTGGATTTTACACTTTTTTCAGATGGCACTTTTGACTGAGGGGAAGTGAGACTTCATTGTAGTGCAGATTTCCTTTGCAAGCTTGCTTGGTTGGCCAAAAAGGGCGTATGCGTTTTTTCCTGAATATATTCAGGAAAAAACGCATACGCCCTTTTTGGCCAAGTGCATCATTGTGGACGTTCTGCCTCTTTTCCTATGCTTTCAATGCAATTCCAGTCTACCTCCTGAAATCGGTTTCCTGCAATTCTGCCCCGCTTTCAAGTCCTCTTGGCAGCTTTACTTCAGTATATTTTTGGACGATAGCTGTCATTTATTACTCTGCAGGTTTGTGAATTACAGTGCCCCTGAGCTGCTTTCTTCAACTCGCTTTCTTTTGAGCTGGCCGCAACACCGCAGGATGGCTTCAGGCCCTAATCTGGTTCCGGCCCGGCATGCTGAGCCTTTGGTTATTTCCTCTTCCTGGTGGGAAATGAGAGTTAAATTTGCCCGTCCAGACACCTCCAGCTAGCCTCTCATTGGTTCTCGCTATTCCTGTTCATCTTCCGCAAAAATTGCAAACTGGGCCAAACAGGAGGTTAAAGGCGCTGACTCTCCAAGTGGGGAGAGTGTTAGTAAAGCGTCTGGAATGTTGCACCCGAGTACCAGGGGAGGAAAACTGAGACATATTTGAACACGTCTCCCGTTCACATGGTTGATCATACTCTGGGTTCCACATGCATGTTTTAGCTGAAGGAAGAATACCTAAAATCTGGGTAGTTGAAACCCGTGGAATGGGTACCATGCAATATGACTTCAAAGGGTCTTCATTTGCTCACTGAACCTCTCCAATCCTATCACAGCTGCGTTTATGCCCCTGTACACATGCTTGATTCTCTTTCGGAGACATAGCAATCTATAGATTTTAAGATACTTACTAGTCAGGTACATTCTTAGGCGTTTAATATGCGGTGTTGAGTCCATTTCGTTGAGCAAGGAGTAGCTCTTGTCTATTCCATATTTGGCTTAAGGAACTTTATCTGTGCTCATTTCAATCTCTGGTTTTATGCAGCACCCCAACTCACCTTTCCCCTTAAGCAAGCATAAGTTGGTTTTCTAAATTTGAGACCCTGTTCTGTTCTGTAATTCAGTTCCTGTGTAGCCAAGTTTACATTCCGTGTATTACTGATATCTTATGATGTTTCTTTTTCTGTGTGACTTATTTCAGTTAGAATCATCATACCTGAATCCACTCATTGTGCTGCTAAGGGCCTGATGACACAGATTTCACTGCTGCGTGATATTGCTTTGTAAGTAAATACCACAAATTCTTTATCCATTTTTCACTTTCTGCGATGTTGAACTTGTACTGTAAACGAGGTTCTTGTAAACAGAGCCGTTCCAAACGTTGGGGTGGCTGTGTCTTTTTCATTTTAATTTCCCTAAGCTATAGGACCATAAGTGGAAGTGCCCTAGGTTCTGTTGCTTTGTTTTTTATTTGTTTCAGGAAACACCATACACTTCTCCCGAGTGGTTGTTGGCAATTTACATCCCGCCCATCAGCATAACAAGGCTCCCAGTTCCCCATGGCCTGTCCTGCCTTTCTGGATTTTACACTTTTTTCAGATGGCCCTTTTGACCGAGGGGAAGTGAGACTTCATTGTAGTGCAGATTTCCTTTGCAAGCTTGCTTGGTTGGCCAAAAAGGGCGTATGCGTTTTTTCCTGAATATATTCAGGAAAAAACGCATACGCCCTTTTTGGCCAAGTGCATCATTGTGGACGTTCTGCCTCTTTTCCTATGCTTTCAATGCAATTCCAGTCTACCTCCTGAAATCGGTTTCCTGCAATTCTGCCCCGCTTTCAAGTCCTCTTGGCAGCTTTACTTCAGTATATTTTTGGACGATAGCTGTCATTTATTACTCTGCAGGTTTGTGAATTACAGTGCCCCTGAGCTGCTTTCTTCAACTCGCTTTCTTTTGAGCTGGCCGCAACACCGCAGGATGGCTTCAGGCCCTAATCTGGTTCCGGTCCGGCATGCTGAGCCTTTGGTTATTTCCTCTTCCTGGTGGGAAATGAGAGTTAAATTTGCCCGTCCAGACACCTCCAGCTAGCCTCTCATTGGTTCTCGCTATTCCTGTTCATCTTCCGCAGAAATTGCAAACTGGGCCAAACAGGAGGTTAAAGGCGCTGACTCTCCAAGTGGGGAGAGTGTTAGTAAAGCGTCTGGAATGTTGCACCCGAGTACCAGGGGAGGAAAACTGAGACATATTTGAACACGTCTCCCGATCACATGGTTGATCATACTCTGGGTTCCACATGCATGTTTTAGCTGAAGGAAGAATACCTAAAATCTGGGTAGTTGAAACCCGTGGAATGGGTACCATGCAATATGACTTCAAAGGGTCTTCATTTGCTCACTGAACCTCTCCAATCCTATCACAGCTGCGTTTATGCCCCTGTACACATGCTTGATTCTCTTTCGGAGACATAGCAATCCATAGGTTTTAAGATACTTACTAGTCAGGTACATTCTTAGGCATTTAATATGCGGTGTTGAGTCCATTTCATTGAGCAAGGAGTAGCTCTTGTCTATTCCATATTTGGCTTAAGGAACTTTATCTGTGCTCATTTCAATCTCTGGTTTTATGCAGCACCCCAACTCACCTTTACCCTTAAGCAAGCATAAGTTGGTTTTCTAAATTTGAGACCCTGTTCTGTTCTGTAATTCAGTTCCTGTGTAGCCAAGTTTACATTCCGTGTATTACTGATATCTTATGATGTTTCTTTTTCTGTGTGACTTATTTCAGTTAGAATCATCATACCTGAATCCACTCATTGTGCTGCTAAGGGCCTGATGACACAGATTTCACTGCTGCGTGATATTGCTTTGTAAGTAAATACCACAAATTCTTTATCCATTTTTCACTTTCTGCGATGTTGAACTTGTACTGTAAACGAGGTTCTTGTAAACAGAGCCGTTCCAAACTTTGGGGTGGCTGTGTCTTTTTCATTTTAATTTCCCTAAGCTATAGGACCATAAGTGGAAGTGCCCTAGGTTCTGTTGCTTTGTTTTTTAGATGTTTCAGGAAACACCATACACTTCTCCCGAGTGGTTGTTGGCAATTTACATCCCGCCCATCAGCATAACAAGGCTCCCAGTTCTCCATGGCCTGTCCTGCCTTTCTGGATTTTACACTTTTTTCAGATGGCCCTTTTGACCAAGGGGAAGTGAGACTTCATTGTAGTGCAGATTTCCTTTGCAAGCTTGCTTGGTTGGCCAAAAAGGGCGTATGCGTTTTTTCCTGAATATATTCAGGAAAAAACGCATACGCCCTTTTTGGCCAAGTGCATCATTGTGGACGTTCTGCCTCTTTTCCTATGCTTTCAATGCAATTCCAGTCTACCTCCTGAAATCGGTTTCCTGCAATTCTGCCCCGCTTTCAAGTCCTCTTGGCAGCCTTACTTCAGTGTATTTTTGGACGATAGCTGTCATTTATAACTCTACAGGTTTGTGAATTACAGTGCCCCTGAGCTGCTTTCTTCAACTCGCTTTCTTTTGAGCTGGCCGCAACACCGCAGGATGGCTTCAGGCCCTAATCTGGTTCCGGTACGGCACGCTGAGCCTTTGGTTATTTCCTCTTCCTGGTGGGAAATGAGAGTTAAATTTGCCCGTCCAGACACCTCCAGCTAGCCTCTCATTGGTTCTCGCTATTCCTGTTCATCTTCCGCAGAAATTGCAAACTGGGCCAAACAGGAGGTTAAAGGCGCTGACTCTCCAAGAGGGGAGAGTGTTAGTAAAGCGTCTGGAATGTTGCACCCGAGTACCAGGGGAGGAAAACTGAGACATATTTGAACACGCCTCCCGATCACATGGTTGATCATACTTGGGTTCCACATGCATGTTTTAGCTGAAGGAAGAATACCTTAAACCTGGAGAGTTAAGACCCGTGTAATGGGTACCATGCAATATGACTTCAAAGGGTCTTCATTTGCTCACCGAACCTCTCCAATCCTATCACTGCTGCGTTTAGTCCCCTGTACACATGCTTGATTCTCTTTCGGAGACATAGCAATCCATAGGTTTTAAGATACTTAAAAGTCAGGTACATTCTTAGGCGTTTAATATGCGGTGTTGAGTCCATTTCGTTGAGCAAGGAGTAGCTCTTGTCTATTCCATATTTGGCTTAAGGAACTTTATCTGTGCTCATTTCAATCTCTGGTTTTATGCAGCACCCCAACTCACCTTTCCCCTTAAGCAAGCATAAGTTGTTTTTCTAAATTTGAGACCCTGTTCTGTTTTGGAATTCAGTTCCTGTGTAGCCAAGTTTACATTCTGTGTATTACTGATATCTTATGATGTTTCTTTTTCTGTGTGACTTATTTCAGTTAGAATCATCGTACCTGAATCCACTCATTATGCTGCTACGGGCCTGATGACACAGATTTCATTGCTGAGTGATATTGCTTTGTAAGTAAATACCACAACTTCTTTATCCATTTTTCACTTTCTGCGATGTTGAACTTGTACGGTAAACGAGGTTCTTGTAAACAGAGGCGTCCCAAACTTTGGGGTGGCTGTGTCTTTTTGATTTTAAATTCCCTAAGCTATAGGACCATAAGTGGAAGTGCCCTAGGCTCTGTTGCTTTGTTTTTTAGATGTTTCAGGAAACACCATACACTTCTCCCGAGTGGTTGTTGGCAATTTACATCCCGCCCATCAGCATAACAAGGCTCCCAGTTCTCCATGGCCTGTCCTGCCTTTCTGGATTTTACACTTTTTTCAGATGGCCCTTTTGACCGGGGGGAAGTGAGACTTCATTGTAGTGCAGATTTCCTTTGCAAGCTTGCTTGGTTGGCCAAAAAGGGCGTATGCGTTTTTTCCTGAATATATTCAGGAAAAAAAGCATACGCCCTTTTTGGCCAAGTGCATCATTGTGGACGTTCTGCCTCTTTTCCTATGCTTTCAATGCAATTCCAGTCTACCTCCTGAAATCGGTTTCCTGCAATTCTGCCCCGCTTTCAAGTCCTCTTGGCAGCCTTACTTCAGTCTATTTTTGGACGATAGCTGTCATTTATAACTCTGCAGGTTTGTGAATTACAGTGCCCCTGAGCTCCTTTCTTCAACTCGCTTTCTTGTGACCTGGCCGCAACACCGCAGGATGGCTTCAGGCCCTAATCTGGTTCCGGCACGGCACGCTGAGCCTTTGGTTATTTCCTCTTCCTGGTGGAAAATGAGAGTTAAATTTGCCCGTCCAGACACCTCCAGCTAGTCTCTCATTGGTTTTCGCTATTCCTGTTCATCTTCCGCAGAAATTGCAAACTGGGCCAAACAGGAGGTTAAAGGCGCTGACTCTCCAAGTGGGGAGAGTGTTAGTAAAGCGTCTGGAATGTTGCACCCGAGTACCAGGGGAAGAAAACTGAGACATATTTGAACATGTCTCCCGTTCACATGGTTGATCATACTTGGGTTCCACATGCATGTTTTAGCTGAAGGAAGAATACCTAAAACCTGGGTAGTTGAAACCCGTGGAATGGGTACCATGCAATATGACTGCAAAGGGTCTTCATTTGCTCACCGAACCTCTCCAATCCTATCACTGCTGCGTTTATGCCCCTGTACACATGCTTGATTCTCTTTCGGAGACATAGCAATCCATAGGTTTTAAGATACTTACTAGTCAGGTACATTCTTAGGCGTTTAATATGCGGTGTTGAGTCCATTTCGTTGAGCAAGGAGTAGCTCTTGTCTATTCCATATTTGGCTTAAGGAACTTTATCTGTGCTCATTTCAAACTCTGGTTTTATGCAGCACCCCAACTCACCTTTACCCTTAAGCAAGCATAAGTTGGTTTTCTAAATTTGAGACCCTGTTCTGTTCTGTAATTCAGTTCCTGTGTAGCCAAGTTTCCATTCCGTGTATTACTGATATCTTATGATGTTTCTTTTTCTGTGTGACTTATTTCAGTTAGAATCATCATATCTGAATCCACTCATTGTGCTGCTAAGGGCCTGATGACATAGATTTCATTGCTGAGTGATATTGCTTTGTAAGTAAATACCACAACTTCTTTATCCATTTTTCACTTTCTGCGATGTTGAACTTGTACTGTAAACGAGGTTCTTGTAAACAGAGCCGTTCCAAACTTTGGGGTGGCTGTGTCTTTTTGATTTTAATTTCCCTAAGCTATAGGACCATAAGTGGAAGTGCCCTAGGTTCTGTTGCTTTGTTTTTTAGATGTTTCAGGAAACACCATTAACTTCTCCCGAGTGGTTGTTGGCAATTTACATCCCGCCCATCAGCATAACAAGGCTCCCAGTTCCCCATGGCCTGTCCTGCCTTTCTGGATTTTACACTTTTTTCAGATGGCACTTTTGACTGAGGGGAAGTGAGACTTCATTGTAGTGCAGATTTCCTTTGCAAGCTTGCTTGGTTGGCCAAAAAGGGCGTATGCGTTTTTTCCTGAATATATTCAGGAAAAAACGCATACGCCCTTTTTGGCCAAGTGCATCATTGTGGACGTTCTGCCTCTTTTCCTATGCTTTCAATGCAATTCCAGTCTACCTCCTGAAATCGGTTTCCTGCAATTCTGCCCCGCTTTCAAGTCCTCTTGGCAGCTTTACTTCAGTATATTTTTGGACGATAGCTGTCATTTATTACTCTGCAGGTTTGTGAATTACAGTGCCCCTGAGCTGCTTTCTTCAACTCGCTTTCTTTTGAGCTGGCCGCAACACCGCAGGATGGCTTCAGGCCCTAATCTGGTTCCGGCCCGGCATGCTGAGCCTTTGGTTATTTCCTCTTCCTGGTGGGAAATGAGAGTTAAATTTGCCCGTCCAGACACCTCCAGCTAGTCTCTCATTGGTTTTCGCTATTCCTGTTCATCTTCCGCAGAAATTGCAAACTGGGCCAAACAGGAGGTTAAAGGCGCTGACTCTCCAAGTGGGGAGAGTGTTAGTAAAGCGTCTGGAATGTTGCACCCGAGTACCAGGGGAGGAAAACTGAGACATATTTGAACACGTCTCCCGATCACATGGTTGATCATACTCTGGGTTCCACATGCATGTTTTAGCTGAAGGAAGAATACCTAAAATCTGGGTAGTTGAAACCTGTGGAATGGGTACCATGCAATATGACTTCAAAGGGTCTTCATTTGCTCACTGAACCTCTCCAATCCTATCACTGCTGCGTTTATGCCCCTGTACACATGCTTGATTCTCTTTCGGAGACATAGCAATCTATAGGTTTTAAGATACTTACTAGTCAGGTACTTTCTTAGGCGTTTAATATGCGGTGTTGAGTCCATTTCGTTGAGCAAGGAGTAGCTCTTGTCTATTCCATATTTGGCTTAAGGAACTTTATCTGTGCTCATTTCAATCTCTGGTTTTATGCAGCACCCCAACTCACCTTTCCCCTTAAGCAAGCATAAGTTGGTTTTCTAAATTTGAGACCCTGTTCTGTTCTGTAAATCAGTTCCTGTGTAGCCAAGTTTACATTCCGTGTATTACTGATATCTTATGATGTTTCTTTTTCTGTGTGACTTATTTCAGTTAGAATCATCATACCTGAATCCACTCATTGTGCTGCTAAGGGCCTGATGACACAGATTTCATTGCTGCGTGATATTGCTTTGTAAGTAAATACCACAACTTCTTTATCCATTTTTCACTTTCTGCGATGTTGAACTTGTACTGTAAACGAGGTTCTTGTAAACAGAGCCGTTCCAAACTTTGGGGTGGCTGTGTCTTTTTGATTTTAAATTCCCTAAGCTATAGGACCATAAGTGGAAGTGCCCTAGGCTCTGTTGCTTTGTTTTTTAGATGTTTCAGGAAACACCATACACTTCTCCCGAGTGTCTGTTGGCAATTTACATCCCGCCCATCAGCATAACAAGGCTCCCAGTTCTCCATGGCCTGTCCTGCCTTTCTGGATTTTACACTTTTTTCAGATGGCCCTTTTGACCGGGGGGAAGTGAGACTTCATTGTAGTGCAGATTTCCTTTGCAAGTTTGCTTGGTTGGCCAAAAAGGGCATATGCGTTTTTTCCTGAATATATTCAGGAAAAAACGCATATGCCCTTTTTGGCCAAGTGCATCATTGTGGACGTTCTGCCTCTTTTCCTATGCTTTCAGTGCAATTCCAGTCTACCTCCTGAAATCGGTTTCCTGCAATTCTGCCCCACTTTCAAGTCCTCTTGGCAGCCTTACTTCAGTCTATTTTTGGACGATAGCTGTCATTTATAACTCTGCAGGTTTGTGAATTACAGTGCCCCTGAGCTCCTTTCTTCAACTCGCTTTCTTGTGACCTGGCCGCAACACCGCAGGATGGCTTCAGGCCCTAATCTGGTTCCGGCACGGCACGCTGAGCCTTTGGTTATTTCCTCTTCCTGGTGGGAAATGAGAGTTAAATTTGCCCGTCCAGACACCTCCAGCTAGTCTCTCATTGGTTTTCGCTATTCCTGTTCATCTTCCGCAGAAATTGCAAACTGGGCCAAACAGGAGGTTAAAGGCGCTGACTCTCCAAGTGGGGAGAGTGTTAGTAAAGCGTCTGGAATGTTGCACCCGAGTACCAGGGGAGGAAAACTGAGACATATTTGAACACGTCTCCCGTTCACATGGTTGATCATACTTGGGTTCCACATGCATGTTTTAGCTGAAGGAAGAATACCTTAAACCTGGGTATTTGAAACCCGTGGAATGGGTACCATGCAATATGACTTCAAAGGGTCTTCATTTGCTCACCGAACCTCTCCAATCCTATCACTGCTGCGTTTATGCCCCTGTACACATGCTTGATTCTCTTTCGGAGACATAGCAATCCATAGGTTTTAAGATACTTACTAGTCAGGTACATTCTTAGGCATTTAATATGCGGTGTTGAGTCCATTTCGTTGAGCAAGGAGTAGCTCTTGTCTATTCCATATTTGGCTTAAGGAACTTTATCTGTGCTCATTTCAATCTCTGGTTTTATGCAGCACCCCAACTCACCTTTCCCCTTAAGCAAGCATAAGTTGGTTTTCTAAATTTGAGACCCTGTTCTGTTCTGTAATTCAGTTCCTGTGTAGCCAAGTTTCCATTCCGTGTATTACTGATATCTTATGATGTTTCTTTTTCTGTGTGACTTATTTCAGTTAGAATCATCATATCTGAATCCACTCATTGTGCTGCTAAGGGCCTGATGACATAGATTTCATTGCTGAGTGATATTGCTTTGTAAGTAAATACCACAACTTCTTTACCCATTTTTCACTTTCTGAGATGTTGAACTTGTACTGTAAACGAGGTTCTTGTAAACAGAGCCGTTCCAAACTTTGGGGTGGCTGTGTCTTTTTGATTTTAATTTCCCTAAGCTATAGGACCATAAGTGGAAGTGCCCTAGGTTCTGTTGCTTTGTTTTTTAGATGTTTCAGGAAACACCATACACTTCTCCCGAGTGGTTGTTGGCAATTTACATCCCGCCCATCAGCATAACAAGGCTCCCAGTTCCCCATGGCCTGTCCTGCCTTTCTGGATTTTACACTTTTTTCAGATGGCACTTTTGACTGAGGGGAAGTGAGACTTCATTGTAGTGCAGATTTCCTTTGCAAGCTTGCTTGGTTGGCCAAAAAGGGCGTATGCGTTTTTTCCTGAATATATTCAGGAAAAAACGCATACGCCCTTTTTGGCCAAGTGCATCATTGTGGACGTTCTGCCTCTTTTCCTATGCTTTCAATGCAATTCCAGTCTACCTCCTAAAATCGGTTTCCTGCAATTCTGCCCCGCTTTCAAGTCCTCTTGGCAGCTTTACTTCAGTATATTTTTGGACGATAGCTGTCATTTATTACTCTGCAGGTTTGTGAATTACAGTGCCCCTGAGCTGCTTTCTTCAACTCGCTTTCTTTTGAGCTGGCCGCAACACCGCAGGATGGCTTCAGGCCCTAATCTGGTTCCGGCCCGGCATGCTGAGCCTTTGGTTATTTCCTCTTCCTGGTGGGAAATGAGAGTTAAATTTGCCCGTCCAGACACCTCCAGCTAGCCTCTCATTGGTTCTCGCTATTCCTGTTCATCTTCCGCAGAAATTGCAAACTGGGCCAAACAGGAGGTTAAAGGCGCTGACTCTCCAAGTGGGGAGAGTGTTAGTAAAGCGTCTGGAATGTTGCACCCGAGTACCAGGGGAGGAAAACTGAGACATATTTGAACACGTCTCCCGTTCACATGGTTGATCATACTCTGGGTTCCACATGCATGTTTTAGCTGAAGGAAGAATACCTAAAATCTGGGTAGTTGAAACCCGTGGAATGGGTACCATGCAATATGACTTCAAAGGGTCTTCATTTGCTCACTGAACCTCTCCAATCCTATCACAGCTGCGTTTATGCCCCTGTACACATGCTTGATTCTCTTTCGGAGACATAGCAATCTATAGATTTTAAGATACTTACTAGTCAGGTACATTCTTAGGCGTTTAATATGCGGTGTTGAGTCCATTTTGTTGAGCAAGGAGTAGCTCTTGTCTATTCCATATTTGGCTTAAGGAACTTTATCTGTGCTCATTTCAATCTCTGGTTTTATGCAGCACCCCAACTCACCTTTCCCCTTAAGCAAGCATAAGTTGGTTTTCTAAATTTGAGACCCTGTTCTGTTCTGTAATTCAGTTCCTGTGTAGCCAAGTTTCCATTCCGTGTATTACTGATATCTTATGATGTTTCTTTTTCTGTGTGACTTATTTCAGTTAGAATCATCATACCTGAATCCACTCATTGTGCTGCTAAGGGCCTGATGACACAGATTTCACTGCTGCGTGATATTGCTTTGTAAGTAAATACCACAAATTCTTTATCCATTTTTCACTTTCTGCGATGTTGAACTTGTACTGTAAACGAGGTTCTTGTAAACAGAGCCGTTCCAAACTTTGGGGTGGCTGTGTCTTTTTGATTTTAATTTCCCTAAGCTATAGGACCATAAGTGGAAGTGCCCTAGGTTCTGTTGCTTTGTTTTTTAGATGTTTCAGGAAACACCATTAACTTCTCCCGAGTGGTTGTTGGCAGTTTACATCCCGCCCATCAGCATAACAAGGCTCCCAGTTCCCCATGGCCTGTCCTGCCTTTCTGGATTTTACACTTTTTTCAGATGGCACTTTTGACTGAGGGGAAGTGAGACTTCATTGTAGTGCAGATTTCCTTTGCAAGCTTGCTTGGTTGGCCAAAAAGGGCGTATGCGTTTTTTCCTGAATATATTCAGGAAAAAACGCATACGCCCTTTTTGGCCAAGTGCATCATTGTGGACGTTCTGCCTCTTTTCCTATGCTTTCAATGCAATTCCAGTCTACCTCCTGAAATCGGTTTCCTGCAATTCTGCCCCGCTTTCAAGTCCTCTTGGCAGCTTTACTTCAGTATATTTTTGGACGATAGCTGTCATTTATTACTCTGCAGGTTTGTGAATTACAGTGCCCCTGAGCTGCTTTCTTCAACTCGCTTTCTTTTGAGCTGGCCGCAACACCGCAGGATGGCTTCAGGCCCTAATCTGGTTCCGGCCCGGCATGCTGAGCCTTTGGTTATTTCCTCTTCCTGGTGGGAAATGAGAGTTAAATTTGCCCGTCCAGACACCTCCAGCTAGTCTCTCATTGGTTTTCGCTATTCCTGTTCATCTTCCGCAGAAATTGCAAACTGGGCCAAACAGGAGGTTAAAGGCGCTGACTCTCCAAGTGGGGAGAGTGTTAGTAAAGCGTCTGGAATGTTGCACCCGAGTACCAGGGGAGGAAAACTGAGACATATTTGAACACGTCTCCCGTTCACATGGTTGATCATACTCTGGGTTCCACATGCATGTTTTAGCTGAAGGAAGAATACCTAAAATCTGGGTAGTTGAAACCCGTGGAATGGGTACCATGCAATATGACTTCAAAGGGTCTTCATTTGCTCACTGAACCTCTCCAATCCTATCACAGCTGCGTTTATGCCCCTGTACACATGCTTGATTCTCTTTCGGAGACATAGCAATCTATAGATTTTAAGATACTTACTAGTCAGGTACATTCTTAGGCGTTTAATATGCGGTGTTGAGTCCATTTCGTTGAGCAAGGAGTAGCTCTTGTCTATTCCATATTTGGCTTAAGGAACTTTATCTGTGCTCATTTCAATCTCTGGTTTTATGCAGCACCCCAACTCACCTTTCCCCTTAAGCAAGCATAAGTTGGTTTTCTAAATTTGAGACCCTGTTCTGTTCTGTAATTCAGTTCCTGTGTAGCCAAGTTTACATTCCGTGTATTACTGATATCTTATGATGTTTCTTTTTCTGTGTGACTTATTTCAGTTAGAATCATCATACCTGAATCCACTCATTGTGCTGCTAAGGGCCTGATGACACAGATTTCACTGCTGCGTGATATTGCTTTGTAAGTAAATACCACAAATTCTTTATCCATTTTTCACTTTCTGCGATGTTGAACTTGTACTGTAAACGAGGTTCTTGTAAACAGAGCCGTTCCAAACTTTGGGGTGGCTGTGTCTTTTTCATTTTAATTTCCCTAAGCTATAGGACCATAAGTGGAAGTGCCCTAGGTTCTGTTGCTTTGTTTTTTATTTGTTTCAGGAAACACCATACACTTCTCCCGAGTGGTTGTTGGCAATTTACATCCCGCCCATCAGCATAACAAGGCTCCCAGTTCCCCATGGCCTGTCCTGCCTTTCTGGATTTTACACTTTTTTCAGATGGCCCTTTTGACCAAGGGGAAGTGAGACTTCATTGTAGTGCAGATTTCCTTTGCAAGCTTGCTTGGTTGGCCAAAAAGGGCGTATGCGTTTTTTCCTGAATATATTCAGGAAAAAACGCATACGCCCTTTTTGTCCAAGTGCATCATTGTGGACGTTCTGCCTCTTTTCCTATGCTTTCAATGCAATTCCAGTCTACCTCCTGAAATCGGTTTCCTGCAATTCTGCCCCGCTTTCAAGTCCTCTTGGCAGCTTTACTTCAGTATATTTTTGGACGATAGCTGTCATTTATTACTCTGCAGGTTTGTGAATTACAGTGCCCCTGAGCTGCTTTCTTCAACTCGCTTTCTTTTGAGCTGGCCGCAACACCGCAGGATGGCTTCAGGCCCTAATCTGGTTCCGGTACGGCACGCTGAGCCTTTGGTTATTTCCTCTTCCTGGTGGGAAATGAGAGTTAAATTTGCCCGTCCAGACACCTCCAGCTAGCCTCTCATTGGTTCTCGCTATTCCTGTTCATCTTCCGTAGAAATTGCAAACTGGGCCAAACAGGAGGTTAAAGGCGCTGACTCTCCAAGTGGGGAGAGTGTTAGTAAAGCGTCTGGAATGTTGCACCCGAGTACCAGGGGAGGAAAACTGAGACATATTTGAACACGTCTCCCGATCACATGGTTGATCATACTCTGGGTTCCACATGCATGTTTTAGCTGAAGGAAGAATACCTAAAATCTGGGTAGTTGAAACCTGTGGAATGGGTACCATGCAATATGACTTCAAAGGGTCTTCATTTGCTCACTGAACCTCTCCAATCCTATCACTGCTGCGTTTATGCCCCTGTACACATGCTTGATTCTCTTTCGGAGACATAGCAATCTATAGGTTTTAAGATACTTACTAGTCAGGTACTTTCTTAGGCGTTTAATATGCGGTGTTGAGTCCATTTCGTTGAGCAAGGAGTAGCTCTTGTCTATTCCATATTTGGCTTAAGGAACTTTATCTGTGCTCATTTCAATCTCTGGTTTTATGCAGCACCCCAACTCACCTTTCCCCTTAAGCAAGCATAAGTTGGTTTTCTAAATTTGAGACCCTGTTCTGTTCTGTAAATCAGTTCCTGTGTAGCCAAGTTTACATTCCGTGTATTACTGATATCTTATGATGTTTCTTTTTCTGTGTGACTTATTTCAGTTAGAATCATCATACCTGAATCCACTCATTGTGCTGCTAAGGGCCTGATGACACAGATTTCATTGCTGCGTGATATTGCTTTGTAAGTAAATACCACAACTTCTTTATCCATTTTTCACTTTCTGCGATGTTGAACTTGTACTGTAAACGAGGTTCTTGTAAACAGAGCCGTTCCAAACTTTGGGGTGGCTGTGTCTTTTTGATTTTAATTTCCCTAAGCTATAGGACCATAAGTGGAAGTGCCCTAGGTTCTGTTGCTTTGTTTTTTAGATGTTTCAGGAAACACCATACACTTCTCCCCAGTGGTTGTTGGCAATTTACATCCCGCCCATCAGCATAACAAGGCTCCCAGTTCTCCATGGCCTGTCCTGCCTTTCTGGATTTTACACTTTTTTCAGATGGCCCTTTTGACCAGGGGGGAAGTGAGACTTCATTGTAGTGCAGATTTCCTTTGCAAGCTTGCTAGGTTGGCCAAAAAGGGCGTATGCGTTTTTTCCTGAATATATTCAGGAAAAAACGCATACGCCCTTTTTGGCCAAGTGCATCATTGTGGACGTTCTGCCTCTTTTCCTATGCTTTCAATGCAATTCCAGTCTACCTCCTGAAATCGGTTTCCTGCAATTCTGCCCCGCTTTCAAGTCCTCTTGGCAGCCTTACTTCAGTCTATTTTTGGACGATAGCTGTCATTTATAACTCTGCAGGTTTGTGAATTACAGTGCCCCTGAGCTCCTTTCTTCAACTCGCTTTCTTGTGACCTGGCCGCAACACCGCAGGATGGCTTCAGGCCCTAATCTGGTTCTGGCACGGCACGCTGAGCCTCTGGTTATTTCCTCTTCCTGGTGGGAAATGAGAGTTAAATTTGCCCGTCCAGACACCTCCAGCTTGTCTCTCATTGGTTCTCGCTATTCCTGTTCATCTTCCGCAGAAATTGCAAACTGGGCCAAACAGGAGGTTAAAGGCGCTGACTCTCCAAGTGGGGAGAGTGTTAGTAAAGCGTCTGGAATGTTGCACCCGAGTACCAGGGGAGGAAAACTGAGACATATTTGAACACGTCTCCCGATCACATGGTTGATCATACTCTGGGTTCCACATGCATGTTTTAGCTGAAGGAAGAATACCTAAAAGCTGGGCAGTTGAAACCCGTGGAATGGGTACCATGCAATATGACTTCAAAGGGTCTTCATTTGCTCACCGAACCTCTCCAATCCTATCACTGCTGCGTTTATGCCCCTGTACACATGCTTGATTCTCTTTCGGAGACATAGCAATCCATAGGTTTTAAGATAATTACTAGTCAGGTACATTCTTAGGCGTTTAATATGGGGTGTTGAGTCCATTTCGTTGAGCAAGGAGTAGCTCTTGTCTATTCCATATTTGGCTTAAGGAACTTTATCTGTGCTCATTTCAATCTCTGGTTTTATGCAGCACCCCAACTCACCTTTACCCTTAAGCAAGCATAAGTTGGTTTTCTAAATTTGAGACCCTGTTCTGTTCTGTAATTCAGTTCCTGTGTAGCCAAGTTTACATTCCGTGTATTAGTGATATCTTATGATGTTTCTTTTTCTGTGTGACTTATTTCAGTTAGAATCATCATACCTGAATCCACTCATTGTGCTACTAAGGGTCTGATGACACAGATTTCATTGCTGAGTGATATTGCTTTGTAAGTAAATACCACAACTTTTTTATCCATTTTTCACTTTCTGCGATGTTGAACTTGTACTGTAAACGAGGTTCTTGTAAACAGAGCCGTTCCAAACTTTGGGGTGGCTGTGTCTTTTTGATTTTAAATTCCCTAAGCTATAGGACCATAAGTGGAAGTGCCCTAGGCTCTGTTGCTTTGTTTTTTAGATGTTTCAGGAAACACCATACACTTCTCCCGAGTGGTTGTTGGCAATTTACATCCCGCCCATCAGCATAACAAGGCTCCCAGTTCTCCATGGCCTGTCCTGCCTTTCTGGATTTTACACTTTTTTCAGATGGCCCTTTTGACCGGGGGGAAGTGAGACTTCATTGTAGTGCAGATTCCTTTGCAAGCTTGCTTGGTTGGCCAAAAAGTGCGTATGCGTTTTTTCCTGAATATATTCAGGAAAAAACGCATATGCCCTTTTTGGCCAAGTGCATCATTGTGGACGTTCTGCCTCTTTTCCTATGCTTGAAATGCAATTCCAGTCTACCTCCTGAAATCGGGTTCCTGCAATTCTGCCCCGCTTTCAAGTCCTCTTGGCAGCCTTACTTCAGTCTATTTTTGGACGATAGCTGTCATTTATAACTCTGCAGGTTTGTGAATTACAGTGCCCCTAAGCTCCTTTCTTCAACTCGCTTTCTTGTGACCTGGCCGCAACACCGCAGGATGGCTTCAGGCCCTAATCTGGTTCCGGCCCGGCATGCTGAGCCTTTGGTTAATTCCTCTTCCTGGTGGGAAATGAGAGTTAAATTTGCCCGTCCAGACACCTCCAGCTAGTCTCTCATTGGTTTTCGCTATTCCTGTTCATCTTCCGCAGAAATTGCAAACTGGGCCAAACAGGAGGTTAAAGGCGCTGACTCTCCAAGTGGGGAGAGTGTTAGTAAAGCGTCTGGAATGTTGCACCCGAGTACCAGGGGAGGAAAACTGAGACATATTTGAACACGTCTCCCGATCACATGGTTGATCATACTCTGGGTTCCACATGCATGTTTTAGCTGAAGGAAGAATACCTAAAACCTGGGTAGTTGAAACCCGTGGAATGGGTACCATGCAATATGACTTCAAAGGGTCTTCATTTGCTCACCGAACCTCTGCAATCCTATCACTGCTGCGTTTATGCCCCTGTACACATGCTTGATTCTCTTTCGGAGACATAGCAATCCATAGGTTTTAAGATACTTACTAGTCAGGTACATTCTTAGGCGTTTAATATGCGGTGTTGAGTCCATTTCGTTGAGCAAGGAGTAGCTCTTGTCTATTCCATATTTGGCTTAAGGAACTTTATCTGTGCTCATTTCAATCTCTGGTTTTATGCAGCACCTCAACTCACCTTTCCCCTTAAGCAAGCATAAGTTGGTTTTCTAAATTTGAGACCCTGTTCTGTTTTGGAATGCAGTTCCTGTGTAGCCAAGTTTACATTCCGTGTATTACTGATATCTTATGATGTTTCTTTTTCTGTGTGACTTATTTCAGTTAGAATCATCGTACCTGAATCCACTCATTATTCTGCTACGGGCCTGATGACATAGATTTCATTGCTGAGTGATACTGCATTGTACGTAAGTACCACAAGTTCTTTATCCATTTTTCACTTTCTGTGATATTGAACTTGTACGGTAAACGAGGTTCTTGTAAACAGAGGCGTCCCAAACTTTGGGGTGGCTGTGTCTTTTTGATTTTAATTTCCCTAAGCTATAGGACCATAAGTGGAAGTGCCCTAGGCTCTGTTGCTTTGTTTTTTAGATGTTTCAGGAAACACCATACACTTCTCCCGAGTGTCTGTTGACAATTTACATCCCGCCCATCAGCATAACAAGGCTCCCAGTTCTCCATGGCCTGTCCTGCCTTTCTGGATTTTACACTTTTTTCAGATGGCCCTTTTGACCGGGGGGAAGTGAGACTTCATTGTAGTGCAGATTTCCTTTGCAAGTTTGCTTGGTTGGCCAAAAAGGGCGTATGCGTTTTTTCCTGAATATATTCAGGAAAAAAGGCATACGCCCTTTTTGGCCAAGTGCATCATTGTGGACGTTCTGCCTCTTTTCCTATGCTTGAAATGCAATTCCAGTCTACCTCCTGAAATCGGTTTCCTGCAATTCTGCCCCGCTTTCAAGTCCTCTTGGCAGCCTTACTTCAGTCTATTTTTGGACGATAGCTGTCATTTATAACTCTGCAGGTTTGTGAATTACAGTGCCCCTGAGCTCCTTTCTTCAACTCGCTTTCTTGTGACCTGGCCGCAACACCGCAGGATGGCTTCAGGCCCTAATCTGGTTCCGGCCCGGCATGCTGAGCCTTTGGTTAATTCCTCTTCCTGGTGGGAAATGAGAGTTAAATTTGCCCGTCCAGACACCTGCAGCTAGCCTCTCATTGGTTCTCGCTATTCCTGTTCATCTTCCGCAGAAATTGCAAACTGGGCCAAACAGGAGGTTAAAGGCGCTGACTCTCCAAGTGGGGAGAGTGTTAGTAAAGCGTCTGGAATGTTGCACCCGAGTACCAGGGGAGGAAAACTGAGACATATTTGAACACGTCTCCCGATCACATGGTTGATCATACTCTGGGTTCCACATGCATGTTTTAGCTGAAAGAAGAATACCTAAAACCTGGGTAGTTGAAACCCGTGGAATGGGTACCATGCAATATGACTTCAAAGGGTCTTCATTTGCTCACCGAACCTCTCCAATCCTATCACTGCTGCGTTTATGCCCCTGTACACATGCTTGATTCTCTTTCGGAGACATAGCAATCCATAGGTTTTAAGATACTTAGTAATCAGGTACATTCTTAGGCGTTTAATATGCGGTGTTGAGTCCATTTCGTTGAGCAAGGAGTAGCTCTTGTCTCTTCCATATTTGGCTTAAGGAACTTTATCTGTGCTCATTTCAATCTCTGGTTTTATGCAGCACCCCAACTCACCTTTCCCCTTAAGCAAGCATAAGTTGGTTTTCTAAATTAGAGAAACTGTTCTGTTCTGTAATTCAGTTCCTGTGTAGCCAAGTTTACATTCCGTGTATTAGTGATATCTTATGATGTTTCTTTTTCTGTGTGACTTATTTCAGTTAGAATCATCGTACCTGAATCCACTCATGATGCTACTACGGGCCTGATGACATAGATTTCATTGCTGAGTGATACTGCATTGTACGTAAGTACCACAAGTTCTTTATCCATTTTTCACTTTCTGTGATATTGAACTTGTACGGTAAACGAGGTTCTTGTAAACAGAGGCGTCCCAAACATTGGGGTGGCTGTGTCTTTTTGATTTTAATTTCCCTAAGCTATAGGACCATAAGTGGAAGTGCCCTAGGCTCTGTTGCTTTGTTTTTTAGATGTTTCAGGAAACACCATACACTTCTCCCGAGTGGTTGTTGGCAATTTACATCCCGCACATCAGCATAACAAGGCTCCCAGTTCTCCATGGTCTGTCCTGCCTTTCTGGATTTTACACTTTTTTCAGATGGCCCTTTTGACCGGGGGGAAGTGAGACTTCATTGTAGTGCAGATTTCCTTTGCAAGTTTGCTTGGTTGGCCAAAAAGGGCGTATGCGTTTTTTCCTGAATATATTCAGGAAAAAACGCATACGCCCTTTTTGGCCAAGTGCATCATTGTGGACGTTCTGCCTCTTTTCCTATGCTTTCAATGCAATTCCAGTCTACCTCCTGAAATCGGTTTCCTGCAATTCTGCCCCGCTTTCAAGTCCTCTTGGCAGCCTTACTTCAGTCTATTTTTGGACGATAGCTGTCATTTATAACTCTGCAGGTTTGTGAATTACAGTGCCCCTGAGCTGCTTTCTTCAACTCGCTTTCTTTTGAGCTGGCCGCAACACCGCAGGATGGCTTCAGGCCCTAATCTGGTTCCGGCACGGCACGCTGAGCCTTTGGTTATTTCCTCATCCTCGTGGGAAATTAGAGTTAAATTTGCCCGTCCAGACACCTCCCACTTGTCTCTCATTGGTTCTCCCTATTCCTGTACATCTTCCGCAGAAATTGCAAACTGGGCCAAACAGGAGGTTAAAGGCGCTGACTCTCCAAGTGGGGAGAGTGTTAGTAAAGCGTCTG